>NC_059360.1:45460000-45770000 GCF_019703515.2 Myxocyprinus asiaticus | reverse complement strand
CCCACGGAGGATGCAGAACACATCAGTCATCACTCAAAATGGTATGAGCCACCAGATTTTATCTTAAAGGGATAGTTCACCCAAAAATGAACATTCTGTCATTATTTACTCAACCTCATGGCATCAAAAAATGCTCACACTGCACTTTATCATAAAACAAAAACATAGTGACCAGGTGTTGTCAAACTCCTAAAAGCACCATTAAAGTTGTGAATACAACAATGCATTTGATTCCAAGTCTTCTGAAGCCATAAGAGGAACAGACTGAAAATGCACTGAAAATTCTCCCCTTCATTGTAGCTTTCGAATCTCATTTGTGTTTCATTATAGTCAAACTTATTATATCACATTAATTTTTGGGTGAACCAGGGACTTAAAACAGTTAAAAGCACGAAAACTGAAAATGAATGAAATATTTTGCAGAACGTAACTGAAAACAAGAACAAAGGTAACTGGTTAATTTCAATAATTTTTTTTTCATGAAACCAAAGAATAAATGGCTTATTACAGTACATTTTTCAGAATTAGACCACTTCCTGTTTCCCAAAAATTAGGCTTCACTCTTTTTAGTAGAACATCATAAGCATGTGCTTTAATTCTGAAGGAAACCGCTGCATCACACATTTCTTTGCCTAATTGCACATTTGAAGATGTAGCCTTCCATGACATGCTGGAGACCTTTTTGGCCACTATATGTAATTACTATATATAGATGCATGATTAATACAGATGCAAGGAGAAATATCCTCATTTGTAAGTCGCTTTGGATAAAAGTGTCTGCTAAATGACTAAATATAATAAATATAAATTTCGAGGTAAAAATTAAATTTCTTAAGTCTTCACTGAATAAACAATATATATGATGAATTAATACAGATTTTACACCTCTGAGTTTTGACTGAGAAGCAGAGCTGTAATTAAAATAACTACAGTTGAAGTCAGAAGTTTACATACACCTTAGCCAAATACATTTAAACTCAGTTTTTCACAATTCCTGACATTTAATTGTAGAAAGCATTCCCTGTCTTAGGTCAGTTAGGATCTCTACTTTATTTTAAGAATGTGAAATGTCAGAATAATAGTAGAGAGAATTATTTATTTCAACTTTTATTTCTTTCATCATATTCCCAGTGGGTCAGAAGTTTACATACACTTTGTTAGAATTTGGTAGCATTGCCTTTAAATTGTTTAACTTGAGTCAAACGTTTTGTGTAGACTTCCACAAGCGTCTCACAATAAGTTGCTGGAATTTTGGCCCATTCCTCCACACAGAACTGGTGTAACTGAGTCAGGTTTATAGGCCTCCTTGCTCTCACACACTTTTTCAGTTCTACCCACACATTTTCTATCAGACTGAGGTCAGGGCTTTGTGATGGCCACTCCAATACCTTGACTTTGTTGTCCTTAAGCCATTTTGCCACAACTTTGGAGGTATGCTTGGGGTCATTGTCCATTTGGAAGACCCATTTGCGACTGCACTTTAACTTCCTGACTGATGTCTTGAGATGTTGCTTCAATATATCCACATCATTTTCCTTCCTCATGATGCCATCTATTTTGTGTAGTGCGCCAGTCCCTCCTGCAGCAAAGCACCCCCACAACATGATGCTGCCACCCCCATGCTCCACAGTTGAGATGGTGTTCTTCGGCTTGCAAGCCTCACCCTTTTACCTCCAAACATAGCAATGGTAATTATGGCCAAACAGTTCCATTTTTGTTTCATCAGACCAGAGGAAATTTCTCCAAAAAGTAAGATCTTTGTCCCCATGTGCACTTGCAAACTGTAGTCTGGCTTTTTTATGGAGGTTTTGGAGCAGTGGCTTTTTCCTTGCTGAGCAGCCTTTCAGGTTATGTCGATATAGGACTCTTTTTACTGTGGATATAGATACTTGTCTACCTGTTTCCTCCAGCATCTTCACAAGGTCCTTTGCTGTTGTTCTGGGATTGATTGGCACTTTTCGCACCAAACTACGTTCATCTCTAGGAGACAGAATTCATCTCGTTCCTAAGTGGTATGATGGCTGCGTGGTCCCATGGTGTTTATACTTGCGTATTATTGTTTGTACAGATGTACGTGGTACCTTCAGGCATTTGGAAATTGTTCCCAATGATGAACCGGACTTGTGGAGGTCCACAATTTTGTTTCTGAGGTCTTGGCTGATTTCTTTTGATTTTCCCACGATGTCAAGCAAAGAGGCACTGGGTTTGAAGGTAGGCCTTAAAATACATCCACAGGTACACCTCCAGTTCAGTACACCTCCTATCAGATGCTAATTGGCTAATTGTCTAAAGGCTTGACATCCTTTTCTGGAATTTTCCAAGCTGCTTAAAGGCACAGTTAACTTAGTGAATGTAAACTTCTGACCCACTGGAATTATGATATAGTCAATTAAAGGTGAAATAATCTGTCTGTAAACAGTTGCTGGAAAAATTACTTGTGTGATGCACAAAGTAGATTTTCTAAGCGACTTGCCAAAACTATAGTTTGCTAATATTAAATCTGTGGAGTGGTTAACAAATTAGTGTTAATGACTTCAACCTAAGTGTATGTAAATTTCTGACTTCAACTTATAATTAAAATAAAATAATGTATTTTATAAAAGTCCAAACGTGCCCACGCAGTGTGTGCATGAATGCAGGAGAGAGATGTAGGATATTAATTGATTTTTTAATATTTTGGGGAATATATTTAATACAAGAAATACATTTATTAAAAAGACGTTATTTTTAAAAGACATCATTAACCGTTCTTTTATTTCGTTCTAACCAGCTACCAATTGGAAAGGAGGCTGCAGAATACCAGAACTGTAACGAAAAAATACAGTTTCTGCTCAGAATGAACCGAAATGAAAAACATTATGTTTTTAGTGCTTGGGGTGAACTATCCCATCAAGTAGAAACCTATTGCCTTAACCTGTTGATGCTCATTGACCCCACCCATGGGTTTGACTTAACTTTGCTTAAATTAGTTCACATTTACCATATAGTGTGCTGTTAAAAATTGTTCATAATGTTGACAAATTATACATCTTTATAATATGTCAACATTATTAACTATTTTTTGACTAGACTATATAGTATATGTGAACTAATTGAAGCAAAGTGACATCAGTTCTGGGGGGGGGGGGGGCATGCACATCAACAGGTTAAGTATATTGATTTTTGCAATTTCTTTTAGCAGAAAGATGGACAGATTCATCTGTCTAGTGGGGTTTCTCAAATAAAGCCCATCATCTTACCAGTGTCCGTTCCGGTGAAGGATTGCCTGGTCAACTCCAAACTTAACCTTGGTCTTCAGTGTCACCAGAAAGAAGATGACCCACGTGCCTTAATTAAGTCTTGTGCACAGTCACCCCTCCCTTCAGTACAAAACCATCCTTCCTGTGTGAGTTTTTTTTTTTTTTTCTACATTCGTAAAGGTATTTTCAGCCACTGTTTTGAAATTTAAAAGAGCTTTAATGTTGCGATCTTGAAACATCACTTCAGCATTTTGAGGATTTATATGGTTTGCAACATCTGAGGATAAAGTTGATTTGTTACAGATCTTTTGTTGTGTTGCATTGTGTTTTAAATCCTTAAAAAAAAAATCAATTTGCCAAATAAAAGGCTAGAAGAATGAGAATGTCTCTCCCCATAATGCCACCTACCAAAGACTGGCAATAGAGCGCAACAGCTGGGTTCAGGAAGAAAATAATCCCATTCATTATATCCATGGGCGGATTGATTATTAATGATAACTTATAAACGTTTAAAGGCAGATCTACCGTGAGCTGTGAAGTTGTTAATCGATGGTATATGCCTCAGTTGAAGCCATTAGTCCACATTATTTTAACTTCATTTCTTGGAAATCATGTTTAATAACGGAATTCCTGATGAAGTACTACACTAACCATGATCCTGAAGAGAAAGGTCCACCAATCAGAAAACTGCAGTGAACAAAGCATGCCAAAAGGGCTCTTCAGCGACCACCAACTCCCATGACTAGGCCCGTCGCGATTATCAAATAATCGTCTGATCGCAGTTATTTGATTGAACACGATTATTGTGCACTTCAAATTCCAAACAAATTTTAATGTCCAAATAAGGGAACATACAAATGGCGTGAACGGTGTGTTTGTGTGTCATTCAGTTGAACTCAGAGCATCACTGAGCTGCACCACAGTCAACTGGAGCAGCTCCAGTCCAGAAGAGTGCATGAAGAGTTCTCAAGCATTCTGATGTGCGCGGCATCAACAGGGGCTCACACCAAACTCCTGCGATAATACAAATGTACAAATATTTTATAGTGCACACAAAGCACTCCGGCTTCACTGTAAGCGATCGTGTAATGGCAAATGATGCTGATCACAACAGGTTCATACAGGCAGTGTTAATGGCATGCAGTGACACAGAGGAGAAGCACGCTTACTCTATTTCTGTGGAGTGAAAAAAATGATGAAATTAAATCTCAAAGGTTTTGCATCATGAGAAATAAGGGCCTGTGGGTTTGATCAGAGCATTTAAATAATGTGTGAAAGTTTAGAAATGATGAATTATGAAATATTTTACTATTGCATAATATAATATTATATATAATACAAAGATATCAAAATAATTATTTATATAATACAATTTATAACACAGGGTGCCCCCCTCCTCCAAAAAAAACAGGGCCACTAAGTTTGATTGCTCATATCTTAAAATTCATAAAGGCATTTGCACGATATTTGGCGTACTTCTATGACTTGTTGTAAACAACAAAATGACATCACTGTAATGGTGAGCAGCAACTTGCTACAAATAAATAAATAAGTAAACAGTTTAGCTAAGTTTTCAGTAGCAGCAAACTTAAGGCCAACGTATACTTTGGGTGTGCGCATTGCGGATCCCTCCGAGCCCAGTATGTGTGGCGCAAATTGCATCATCAGCACCTAGATTTACTTGACTCGCGCACGAGGTCCTTGACTGTGCGCACCTTCTGCGCATGCGCTGGCCATTGACTGTGCTAAAAGAGTGTCACAAAGCAGTTGTAGTGCGCATGCATCCAACATGTTCCTATTCATTCGAGGTCAGAAAAGTATACTCACAAAGGCCACGAGGCGATCCAGAACGTGCAAAAACGAAGTATACCTGGGCCTTTATGTGCTTCTCTTTCGCCATATGGACCTGTTTTTTTCTTAGAAGTGTGTTACAAGTCAAGGATGGAAACTGATTACCTTTCCTCAAAATATGCTGTTTTGAATAATATTTTTAAAAAAAAGGCAATTATGAATTTGTGCAGATCCGATGACTTTTATTTTTCGGGGTTGAGGGGTGTCCAACATGTACCAATCAGGTTATAAACATGAGTGCTCCGAAGAGGTTTTGTTTCTAAGTGAATTTATAAGTTAATTATCAGAAGTAAATCAACCATTAATGCCAACCTTATATGAATATGCTGCCTGAGTTTTTGCTTTTGCTCAGCTGTTCGCAACTTTGCATTAGTGATGTGTCGTTCGTGGACGAATCGTTCTCGTTCACCTCCATACACTGACTAATTTTTCATTCATTGACATCTCTCCCTTTCGAAGCCAATGGACACTGCTGCTTTTCATGCCTGTAAAGACTGACTATAGCACAAGCAAATAGCATTCGAGTGCACGCTGTGAAGGAGCATATCATGGTTCAAACCGCTGAACGAATACGCCCTTTCACTTAACTAGTCGGTCATTTGAGTCTGAACAATATGAGAGGTGGTTCGTGAACAAATTGAATATACTAATAAACTCGTTTGCAAATGACTCGTGAACGAAGATCTGCTGAACGACTGAATGAGAGGAGTCATGGCATTCATTCAGTTCGGCATGTGCGCATGTGCGTTAAACGAGGAAAGACGGGTGAAATGCACTTAAGACAAGTTTATAGAAATACACAAAAAATAATCCCCAATTTATGAATGTGTAAAAATGACTGAAGACATACAGTAAAAATGACATTAATTACACATGGAAATGTTGTGCTTTGATTCACAGTGTAAGATATTTAGGTTTTTCTTAAACTTTTTGTCGGTCATTTCATTCATGTGAACGAACACAATGTACTGATAACTCATTCACGACCAACATGGACAAATCAGTCATAATGACTGGGAGGAGGAGCTGCATGTCATTCATTCATATCTTCAAACTCGTTTAACAAGAAAAGGGGCTGGATGAATTTTGAATAAAAGTGAGTGATGACCACACATTATAATGACATACGGACATTACTGAAACTCATATTTTATTGTTGTCCTTTTTTTGTATAGCTTGATAAAAAGTAGTGCTCAGCAGTTCACAGTATGATAGATATGCTTTGTTGTCATTTGTGGGGAAAAGCTTATGATGCTTTAACACTCTGCAGTGCTGAAGTCTCTTAGTAGAATTTTAATAAAGGATAATTAGACTTGTTGACTGCTTTAGGTTCATTGCAATTACATAAAAGACGGTCATTTGGCACCATCTGCAGACACAAAGGTGTAACTTGAAGATCTGGCCAGTGAACGAATCAATAAACGAATCTGAACGAATTTTTTTGGTAAACAGAATCAAAAGAATCGATTCACTAAAATGAATCAATATCACCACCGCTACTTTGCATGCTTCAGAAGACCAATCGCTAGAATAATACATTGCATGAATTCATGCGCGTGCACAGGCACAGTTTTATAGTTTTCTGTTTCATAGTTTTTTGCCTATAGTTTCCCAAAATTTTCTCCATTCTGTCCAAGCTACCTAATTTTATAATGTGGTTATGTACAAAAAAAAAAAAAACGTAAGAGCATGGGGGAGGGAAATCTGGCCCAAATGTTGTTGAGGGAGTGGGGGGGGGGGGGGGGGGGTGTCGCTGTTCTTTTCTGCATATCGCTGCCCCCTTCGGTATATCACGGCGCCATTTTGTGGCCCGTTCTACATAACGTGGCGGCCCATTTCAGCTTATCGTGGCCCATTCAGCCCCGTTTCGTGGTCGGCCCTTCAAGAAAAGTCCCGGTTCTCCCGATGGCCAGTCCACCCCTGTTTTTTTGTTTTTGGCACCATTCTGAGTAAATTCTAGAGACTGTTGTGCATGAAAATCCCAGGAGATCAGCAGTTACAGAAATACTCAAACCTGCCAGTCTCTAGAATTTACTCTGAATTGTGCCAAAAATAAAAAACATCCAGTGAGTGGCAGTTCTGTGGACGGAAATACCTTGTTGATGAGAGAGCTCAACAGAGAATGGCCAGACTGCTTCGAACTGACAAAGTCTATGGTAACTCAGATAACCGCTGTGTAAAATTGTGGTGAGAAGAATAGCATCTCAGAATGCTATTCTGAGTTGCGGGTTGGTGCTGTTTTGGCAGCACGAGGGGAACCTACACAATATTAGGCAGGTGGTTTTAATGTTGTGGCTGATCGGTGTATATAAACTACAAATATCTAAATGTATTGCCAAAAAAACAAAACAAAACAAAAAAAAAACTCTAAATAGATTGTATCTATACTTAATCAACAACCCTTCAATATGTCCTGCCCTAACTACTTCTTGAAATAGGAAATACATCATCACAGAAAAGCCAGCAGCCATATCACCCTGCAGCTCTTGCCTGGTTGCCTACTATAGCTAAGCAGGGTTGAGCTTGGCTAGTACCTGGATGAGAGACCTCCTGGGGAAAACTAAGGTTGCTGCTGGAAGAGGTATTAGGGAGGCCAGCAGGGGGTGTTCGGTCTGTGTGGATCCTAATGCCCCAGTATTGTGATGGGGACACTATACTGTTAAAAGGCACCATCTTTATGAGGAGATGTTAAACTGAGGTCCTGACTCTCTGTGGTCATTAAAAATCCCAGGGCACTTCTTGTAAATGAGTAGGGGTTTAACCCTGGTGTCCTGGCCAAATTCCCCCCACTGGCCCTTCTCAATCATGGCCTCCTAATAATCCCCATCCATTAACTGGCTCTATAACTCTCCTCTCCACCAATAGCTGGTGAGTGTACTGGCACACTATGGCTGCTGTTGCATCTTCCAGGTGGATGCTGCACACTGGTGGTGGTTGAGGAGATTCCCCTTATACTATGTAAAGCACTTTGAGTGCCTACAAAAGCACTATATAAATGAAAGGAAATATGAATAATTGTTTCTGCATTGACAACTTAATTAACTCACCAATCCATTCTAGATAAAGAGATCAGTGTCGGATGGAGAATGTGCACCAAAGCCGGAGAAGAAAAGATACCGTAACTTTCTGGTTCCATTAATGATTCCTCCACCCAGTGGCGGACAGGAGTCCAGAGGTGCTGTGCTCTTCCGGAGTCTACTGCGGTCAGCTAGCAGCACGGGAGATGATGTGCCTTACACCCCTCCACCCATGCTCAGCCCTGTACGCCCCGGGTCAGGCCTCTTCACTGCAGTCAATGGAAGGGGCAAGATTGGTGGGGCAGAGTCTGCCATAAATGCGCACCACTCTCCAGCTAGTAAGTGTTAATGTTTCGATTTAATTAATTGGGGTCTATATATATTATAGATCATTGTTGACATTATTACAGTTTCTGTTATTGATCATTGCTAGTATTAGTGGTGTTTGCTAAAGGCACTGTAGCTCATACTTAAGGTCAGAGATTTAAAGAAAGTTTGAGAGCGTAGGGAGAACGATTGATTCAATCATTCATGGGAGTGGGCGGTCATTGCAGAGCTCTTTTAGCAAGCTTTGATGGCCGTGTTTCTCTGATTGGTAGATCATTCTCTGTTGGATCATGGGTAGTGTAGTTCTTTACCAGGAATACCTGTAATAAACAAAAAAAATGTTTTTAATGAAGTTGAAATAATGTGGACTGATGGCTTCAACAGAAGCATATATAATCAATAAACAACCTCGGAGCTCACGGTAGGTCTGTCTTTAAAGGTTTATAAGTTAGCGTTAATAATCAGTTCCCCTATGGAAAAAAATTTATGGGATTTTTACTTCCGGAACCAGACTCTTGAGTGCTATAGTGTCTGTAAACAGTGGCACATCACAGTTGCTTTTCTCATCATATGCATCTATAACTAACAGGTGATATGGACGGCTGTGTGGTGACTTCAGCGGAGAAAGCAATTAATGTAACACCGTAAGGATTTGATCTGTTTTATAATCAAGCTACAAAAACAACATTAGTTACAAACACCATCTGTTGCTCACTGTCAGTCAACTGCTGGTCAGTCACTGCATTTTGCATTGTCACTGCAGTCGGATTAACATTGGCGAGGAATTTCAAGCCACCATCCCAGGAATGAAGAGTCGGTCCATTACAGGGGAAGATACCCATAATGCTGTTCTTCTATGGACACCCACTGAAGACCTGGAGAATGCAGATAACCAGCAGAAAGGTAACACCAGTGCCTTTAACCCTTTAAGCTCGGAATGGCCCGCTGTGAAAACTTCAATCTTGACCAACACAAAATAGGTATCATTTTAAAGCTTAGAAGCTGTACTGTACAATGCATGTAGGCATTATGACCAAAACTGAACAAGTACTTTGAAACACTTTTGATTTGTCTGCAAATTTCAATGTGTACAGACAAAAATATAGCGAGTAATAGCTAAGTGCATGTCTTTTACATACATGTTACATGTAAACAGGTGTTGCTTATAAGCCGTGTTTCCGCTTATATTTTCACGAAAAATAAACAGAATATAAAACAGCATTACTTATAGGAGGGGATTCCCATTAAAATGAGAATCACACACACAACATAATCAGATGCATAGATCATTAGATAATCCACATGAAGCACAATGTGCACACAGCACATAATGTGATATCTGGCATAAAACACATTAGCTTTCCTGGATCAGATGACTTAATCAGAAATTATGTAGTATATTGTCCAGCATCATGGAACATTAAACCAGTTGTATTAGGATTCAGATCACTACAACCAGAGGTGGAAGTCATCCAGATATGGGCAGAAAGGATCCTTGACTAATTACATATGGCCACCAGGATATGGCGGCTAGTACATAACACAGACTCAATGATGACTCAAATGACACAGAATGGAACTGAATGAGATTTCGTTACTCATGCTTGCATGCTTTGGAAAGAGAACATATCTTTAGTCATTGTTTTATTTGCATGTGTAATTAGTTCTTATGTACAATTATTATGTTTAATTTGTTTGGAGAGGCTTTTAAACACATGGAGATGTTTTTGGACACTAGGATAAATTATTTTTGTAATTTTTATATAATTTTTGATTGCTTTGTCGCATCAAGTTACAGTTGACATGATTGGGAACAAAACAAAATCAGTTTTTCAGAGCTAACATATTTATACCCAGAGATAAATAATGTCAAATCAGAAAAATGTATGTGAATTTTTGTTACTTTTTTGTAGCAGAGTCTGATAATTTATTATAATCTATATGTTTATCATTTTTTGAAAAGTTTTCTTTAAAATGATACCAAACAGTTGGATACCAAACAGTTGACCCTCTTTATTTGTTGTTGTTGTTGTTGTTGTTTTTTTGTAGAGATTTAAGCCTTTGATTTTGGTCATGCCAAAACACCTGCAGTGTTTAAAGGGTTAATTTAATTAACTTTTGTGCTGAAATACTTAAGTCAAGCATTAAGCCGATAGAGTCTGTGTGTTACAGTAATTTTATAATGAGTGTTTTTTGGCACAATTCAAAATGGACCGTGGTAAAATCCTTCCGCACAGAAATATAGTATATTAAACTAACTGTAGACTGTTTATGACTGCCAAGCAACATACATAGTAACTTGGCACATTAATATAAAATTCAACTCCTTTTGTGGTTACAGGTGTGTGTGTCTGTTGGTTACTTAATGTGACTCCGCTAATAAGATATTAGAGTAGAAACTAGCCATAGTTTATGTATTTCTTGTGCAAACCAATAAATAAATAACATTATTTGTCTATCTGATTATGTTATTCCCATTTTAGTGGACAATCTTCTGAAAATGGCTTGTTCTAGTGTACTACCAGGAGGGGGAACTAACACTGAATATGTCCTTCATTGTCTCTTTGAATGCAAAGGAGATATTATGGTGAGTAGCATACTGTATATGTATATACAGATTTTATTTTATATAATATACATATACTATATATATATATATATATATATATATATATATACACACACATATTTAATTTATATTATATATACACAATATACACTGTATATATATATATATATATATATATATATATATATATATATATATATATATATATATATATGTCATGGAATGTCAGAGACAGGACCCAAACGCAGACTGAAAATAAATGGGGAATGTATCACAATTCCTGACATTTAATTGTAGAAAACATTCCCTGTCTTAGGTCAGTTTTGATCACTACTTTTTTTTCAGAGATAAAAAGTGAAATGTCTGAATAATAGTAGAGAGAATGATTCATTTCAGCTTTTATTTCTTTCATTACATTCCCAGTGGGTCAGACATTTACATACACTTTGTTAGTATTTCGTAGCATTGCCTTTAAATTGTTTAACTTGGGTCAAATGTTTTGGGTAGCCTTCCACAAGCTTCTCACAATAAGTTTCTGGAATTTTGGCCCATTCCTCCAGACAGAACTGGTGTAACTGAGTCAAGTTTGGAGGCTTCCTTGCTTGCACATGCTTTTTCAGTTCTGCCCACAATTTTCTATCGGATTGAGGTCAGGGTTTTGTGATGGCCACTCCAATACCTTGACTTTGTTGTCCTTAAGCCATCGTAACAGTTAAAGGACAGGCAAGGAGGAGGGAACCGGCCGAATAGTAAAAATTTAGTTCTAATGAGAAACTTAACTTAAAACAAACATAAGCAAACACAGACACACATGCAACGCGGCCACATGCGTCTCTCTCTCTCTTGAACCGGCATCTCCGGCTGCCCCTTTTCTCGCTCTCCTGCTGATCAGCTGATTCACGGCCCGGCCACGCCCTCCTCCTTGTCACACTCCTCCTCTGCCCGATTCAGGCCGGGGTGCCACCGGTCAGACTAACTCCCCCCCCATCTCTGGGTGGGGGGGGCGCTGCCCTCCCAGCCGTTCTGTCTGGGGGAGAGATGAGGGGAGGCGTGGGGAGAGGGAAAGGGCGAGCGGAGACAAAGAGAGAGAGAGAGAGAGAGAGAGAGAGAGAGAGAGAGAGAGAGAGAAGAACTTGCTCGCCGGCTCCTGGACGCGCTATTGCCCGGTCCTCAACTGCTCCTCCGCTCTCTGGTGGACACCAGCTCACTCCTCCCCTTCTCGGCAGACAGTCACGGTTCCTCCGGCTCTTGGCGGCCGGCAGCGACCCCTCCGTCCCGAGGCAGATGGCCGCAGCTGCTCCCCTGGCGGATGGCAGCGGCAAGGACTCTGCAACAGTGCATCCCTCCTCCCTCCCAGGTTCCAGCACTACTGTAACAGTTAAAGGACAGGCAAGGAGGAGGCAGGAACTGGCTAAACAGTAAACAAAGTTTTAATGAGAAACTTAAAACAAACATAAAAAAAAAAACACAGACACACCTGCATCGCGGCCGCGTGCGTCTCTCTCTCTCTCAAACCGGCATCTCCGGCTGCCCCTTATCTCGTTCTCCTGCTGATCAGCTGATTCAGTTCTGGCCATGCTCCATCACGGCCACGCCCTCCCCCTCATCACAGCCATTTTGCCACAAATTTGGAGATATGCTTGGGGTCACTGTCCATTTGGAAGACCCATTTGCGACCGAACTTTAACTTCCTGGCTGATGTCTTGAGATGTCAATATATCCAAATAATTTTCCTTCCTCATAATGCCATCTATTTTGTGAAGTGCACCAGTCCCTCTTGCAGCAAAGCAACCCCACAACATGATGCTGCCACCCCCATGCTTCACGGTTAGGATGGTGTTCTTCAGCTTGCAAGCCTCACCCTTTTTCCTCCAAACATAACGATGGTCATTATGGCCAAACAGTTCAATTTTTGTTTCATTAGACCAGAGGACATTTTTCCAAAAAGTAAGATCTTTATCCCCATGTGCACTTGCAAACTGTAGTCTGGCTTTTTTATAGCGGTTTTGGTGCAGTGGCTTTTTCCTTGCTGAGCAGCCTTTCAGGTTATGTCAATATAGGACTCTTTTTACTGTGAATATAGTTACTTGTCTACCTGTTTCCTCCAGCATCTTCACAAGGTCCTTTGCTGTTGTTCTGGGATTGATTTGCACTTTTCGCACCAAACTACGTTCATCTCTAGGAAACAGAATGCGTCTCCTTCCTGAGTGGTATGATGGCTGCGTGTTCCCATGGTGTTTATACTTGTGTACTATTGTTTGTACAGATGAACGTGGTACCTTCAGGCATTTGGAAATTGCTCCCAAGGATGAACCAGACTTGTGGAGGTCCACAATTTTTTTTTCTGAGGTCTTGGCTGATTTCTTTTGATTTTCCTATTATGTCAAGCAAAGAGGCACTGAGTAGGCCTTAAAATACATCCACAGGTACCCCTCTATTTCAGTACACCTCCTTTCAGAAGCTAATTGGATAATTGTCTCAAGGCTTGACATCATTTTCTGGAATATTCCAAGCTGCTTAAAGGCACAATTAACTTAGTGTATGTAAACTTCTGACCCACTGGAATTGTGATATAGTCTATTAAAAGTGAAACAATCTGTCTGTAAACAATTGTTGGAAAAAACGACTTGTGTGATGCACAAAGTAGATGTCCTAAACGACTTGCCAGAACTATAGTTTGCTAATATGAAATCTGTGAAGTGGTTAAAAAATGAGTTTTAATGACTTCAACCTAAGTATATGTAAACTTCTGACTTCAACTGTATATATATTTAATTTCTATTATATATACACAATATACACTTTTTAAAAATAAAATAATATATATATATATATATATATATATATATATATATATATATATATATAAAATATATTTTATCTTCCAGAATACCCTTGAAAGACTTCTCTTGCCAACACTATGGAAAAATGGATCCAGCGTTAAAACAGACTATCATTACGCAGGTGTGACTGGTCTTGTAACTATTCAAAAGATCTTGTACCTAAACATTTTCAAGAGCTTTATCTTTGTCTTTCTTTTACTGCAAATGGTGATCTCATTTATAAGAATTCCTTCCTGAGGAAGTATGATGATATCATAAGATAACTGGTAAAGGAACATAAAATATGAAATGCACCACATTACAATATTTCCTCTTCTCTTGCCGCCAACTAGGCTCAGATAAGTGGACTCTTCAAGAAAAACGGCAGCTGAACAAAGCACTTTTAATTCATCACAGAGACTTCTATCTAGTCCAGAAAATGGTAGTTGCAGTGCTGCAATAATTATTAAAACAGTCCTATGTTTTATATTAAATAAGTACACATTTGTCCATGAATGCATAATATACATTCATGTTTGTTTTGCGGACTGTGATTTTGTTTTAGGTCAAGACGAAGTCAGTCTCTCAGTGTGTTGAATACTATTACACGTGGAAAAAGCGTTTGCGTCTGTGTACAAGAGTTAGTACAACTACGAATACACCTGTTCATAATCGGCAGGTGAGTTACAGTTCAGACCAGTTGTCTTGTCTGTCATACTTTGTTTCTTTTGTAGTACATATCTGTTAGATTTGAGCTCTACGTAAATGTTAAGTACCAAACAAAATGTATTTGGGTACTTTGTATGTATAAATATCATTATATTGCAAAAAACAAATATTAAAGCAAGTGGCATCTGCAAACAAATGATGCTAGAGTTCTATTTCTGAGCCATTTTTGCTCAATTACTTAATCAGCTGGTGTCTCAGCGATTTGTAGTGGATGTATAAAGTCAGTTACCCTCAAGTTCACAGAAGTATAGTTCAATCTAACAAATTTCTTTTTGTGAAATGTTTTGCTTGAAAAGTGTGCTTGAGCTTTCTTTCTTTAAAGTAAATGCCACTTAGTTTGATATTTTGTAATTTAACGCAATAACATTCATACATTTAAGTGTCCAAATACATTTTGGACCCATTTTTTATGCCTATATGCCATGAATTAGGGGGATTGGGCGATGAGCACCACCGCAGGACTGGACAAAGAAGCAAAGTGCCAAACTAGGAACTCTGAATTATCAGACAACTCCAACACTTTGTTTGTCTGTGAAGTGTCAAACTCTGTGAGTATCTGTGAGCTAATGTACTTCCGTTCTGAAACCTCTGGGTTCTTTCTCCATTTCCTGTCATTGACTAGTATGCCCACACCTTTTCTCTACAATGCTGTTTACTGCCTCCGCATTCTCTGAAACTGGATGTACTCACTGATCTGTACATCCTGCTAGGGCTGAACGATTTGGACAAAAACTCTAATTGCAATTATTAAAAAATATATTGTGATTGTGATTTGAACTACGATATGATTATTAACATTTAAAAAAAAAAAAAAATAGCAAGTGTTTTATTTTGGCCAAAATGAAAGGGATTCAAGGGATGAAATGGAAGTGTGAAAACTCTCTCATTATTCACTTACCCTGATGCCATCCAGATGTGTATGACTGTCTTTCTTCAGCAGAACACAAATTAATATTTTTAGAAGAATATAGAGCTCTGGCAGGTCCTTATAATGCAAGTACACAGGTGCCAGCACTTTCAGGGTCCAAAAGTCATATTTAGGCAGCATAAAAGTAATCCATGTGACTCCTGTTGATCAATGAATGTCTTCTGAAGCGAATCGTTAGGTTTATGTAAGAAACAAGTCGATAATTAAAAAGTTTTAACTTTAAGTTGGCGCTTCCATCAAGGTCTCTGATGCTGTTTGAAATGGCCGAACTCTCGCGTGGTGTTCGTTCTTCTGTTTTAAATAAGTGCCACTTCCAAATTCTTACATGAACTCGCTGACACGCTTACATCATGCTTTGCGTCAGCAGCTGAGTCGTGTGGATTACTTTATTGCAGCCTAAATATGACTTTTGGACCGTCAAAGGGCTGGCACCCATGTACTTCTATTATAAGGAACTGACAGTGCTCTAACTTCTAAAAATCCTAATTTGTGTTCTGCTGAAGAAAGACAGTCATACACATCTGGGATGGCATAAGGGTAAGTGAATAATAAGATAATTTTCATTTTTGGGTGAACTAGTCATGGGCAAACATGCCCTGCTGCCAATAGAAATACTGTTCAAGAAAGTTTGTTTACACCTGAGTCCTCTTAAAAAGAACCAGACTAAATTAATAAAATATACAGTGGAAAAAACAAACAAAAACAGATTCACATCACCTTCACATTGTATCTGTTCAATGTGTACCTGTATTTGTCAACTTTGTGATCGGGTTTTAGCCCACTTTTCATCACTATTTTGTGGAACCCAATATATGGACCCTTTTCACACTTCCGCGTTCGCAAAGTGGAAGTCGTCATAGTTGGGTAAATGCAACTGTGGCCTTTGCCGAGGTGTATGTGTTTTCACAGTCATTAAAAGTTTTTCCTGCATTAACATTTGGAGACGTTGACCACATCGGCCATCAACGGTTAAATCTAAACTTGCAAGTTGTTTTCAAGGGTTATCTGCACGAATACAAAGGTAAATTGATAAAAATTGATTATTATTGAGAGGTTGTGCATTCAATCAGCAGGCACATATTTATGTATTAAAGGAATGATCTACAAATCTGTCACCATAAATTGCAAAAATGCAAAAAAGAGGACACAGTTAACAAATCTGCTACTTGGTGAAACTAATACCTGTATCAATCTGTGCTCTTTTTTCTCACAGAATAAAATAATTGCATGTCCATTTTTATATTTATTTGGTAAGAAGCCATTTAATAAACAGGAAACCCAATTTGCACTTTATGCCAGAGGTCGACCGATAGTGCATTTTACAGATACGGATTACTAAGGAAGTGCAAACAGCCGATAACAGATTAATCGGCCGATAGTTTTAAAAATCAACTTATAGAATGTTTCCTAATAGTCGCATTTTTCTTTGCATGCCCTCACTTCAATTTTAAACACTTGATTATCTAATCAAAATAACAAAATATGCATTAAAGTGAATATAAAAATATGCATGAATATTGGCAATGGTGAAAGATTTAGAATGAGCTCTTAATTCACATTGAATTCAGTGCACTCTTTCACACTGTAAAAAAACAACAACTATGAGCATATATGTTTGCAGATAACCGATAGTTCCAAAAAGCAACTATATGCACCGATTAATCGGGAAAACCAATATATGTCAGTCTACCACTAATTCACGCCAAGGAATATTTTCCAATAATGACAAGCTGACTGTATATTATCCCTTAAGTGTTTTTGTTCTTAAAGCAGATGAATGGAGAAACGTGGAACCAGAACAATGTCGGGCTGCTCTGTAGATCTCCAGCAGAACACAAAACTTCTACTTTGACTCAGGCATTGGGTTCGGCTTCTGTGAGAAGTTCACCTTCCAACAGCACCACCAGTGGAGATACTGATTCAGCCCTCATATTTCCCTGCACTGAGTGTGGAAAGTAAGCTACATTCTGAGTCAAAGCAGAAACATCTCAATACAGTTCTGAATCATAGTGGTTTTGGTCTGATTCATGATATGCCTCGTTTCATAGGGTGTTTATGAAGGTGAAGAGTCGAAATGCCCATATGAAGACACATCGTCAGCATGAAGACGCACAATTGAGGCAGTTTCCTAGGGTTCCTGAACAAGCTAATGTCATCATGACACCTGGCTGTCCTGTTACACCACTAAAGCAACCCCTAAGCCTTCATTCTTTACCTTTTGATAGTATTGCAGAAGTCAAAACTTTAAATGCAGAGTCTGTCCAGGAAATAGATTGCCATCTGAAAAAACTTCCTGTCCTACAGAGTCCGATGGACTATATGACCCAAGGTTCAGTTCACTGAAAAGCAACACAGTAAATTGTAGCCAGTAAAACAAACTGTTTTATATAAATGACATAACCACATGTATATTAAAACTAAGAGTATGAAACATCTTTTTAAATGTAAAAAGTACATAATGTGTATTGTTTTATCTGCTTTGAATCTTCGATATCTGTGAATTATTTGACTTTGTCTCACATTTAATTTTTAATAAACCACCAGGATGCTCAGTGATTATCAAATACTCTCCCATTCGCAATTACTCTCACAATTATTACGTCAGTCTTATTATTATGGATGCTAACTGCATTTAATATCCATATATCTCAAGAAAAAATTTCTGTTTGCTGCCTGGTGGACATCTTTCATTCACTTTGAGGTATAAAATATAGATTGCGCTTTGTTTAGTCAGCTTATCTGAATCTTCTCGTACACATCATGTATTCTGTAATTTATCTGTCCATTTTATTTGGTCATTTTCAAAATACTATCAGGATTCTTAGTGATTAGCAAACACTCACATTCTAGTGTTTCCCCTATATGCAATCAGGAGCGGTGCACCACGGCTGCTGAATTATGAGCGCCTCTATTATCTATTGACATTTCACATGGTTCATTAATATCCATGACGCAATGTAACACTTGCACCAGTCAGTTGCGTGCTTTCTACACTGCGTGCAGTTGAGTGGCACACCTGTATGAAGCGAAAGGGACCCCACCACATACACACAAATACACGCATGTATTCACAGTGACATCACCGTATAGCAGCCCATCAAATCAAATCAAATGTGAGTTCCTCAGTGATGTGGACACCGAGGAACTTGAAGCTGCTGACTCTCTCCACTGGTGTTCCATTGATGGTGATGGGGCTGTGTTCTCTTTCTCTTCTTCTGAAGTCCACCACAAGCTCCTTTGTCTTGCTGATGTTGAGTGGGAGGTTGTGCTCCTGACACCAGCGTGTCAGAGTGTGTACCTCCTCTCTGTAGGCTGTTTCATCATTGTCAGTGATCAGACCTACCACCATCGTATCATCAGCAAACTTAATGATGGCTTAATGAGCTATGTGTTGCCACACAGTCATGTGTGTACAAGGAATACAGGAGTGGGCTGAGAACACAGCCCTGTGGGGCTCCAGTGTTGAGGGTCAGTGATGAGGAGATGTTACTGCCCATTCTAACTACCTGGCATCTGCTTGACAGGAATTCCAGGATCCAGCTGCACAGCGAGCTGTTTAAGCCCAGAGCCCGGAGTTTCTCATCAAGCTTGGAGGGCACTATGGTGTTGAATGCTGAGCTGTAGTCTACAAACAGCATTCTCACATATGTGTTCCTTTTTTCCAGATGGGAGAGAGCAGTGTATAGTGTAGATGCAATGGCATCATCAGTGGAGCGGTTGTTGCGGTAAGCAAACTGCAATGGGTCCAGTGATGGAGGCAGCACAGAGCAGATGTAATCTCTGATTAGTCTCTCAAAGCATTTGCTGATGATGGAGGTCAGAGCAACAAGACGCCAGTCATTTAAGCAAGTGATTTTGGATTGCTTTGGTACAGGCACAATGGTGGACGTTTTGAAGCATGTGGGGACCACAGACAAGGAGAGGGAAAGGTTGAAAATGTCCGTAAAACACCAGCCAGTTGGTTCACGCACGCTCTGATAATGCGGCCCGGAATGCCGTCTGGATCCGCGGCTTTACGGATATTCACCCGTCGGAAGGATCGGGTTACATCCGCTACAGAGACGGATAGTGAACTAACCTCTGTAGCTTCGGTCGCAAGAGCTCTCTCCACGAGGGTGGTGTTATTTCCCTCGAAATGAGCATAAAAAGTATTTAGCTCATCCAGGAGATAGGCAGCGGTGTTCACAGCAGAGTTTTTATTCCCTTTAAAGTCTGTGATGATATTAATTCCCTGCCACATGCTTCTAGAGTTGGTGGTGTTAAACTGTCCTTAAATCTTGTTCCTGTACTGGCGTTTTGCTGCTCTGATAGTTTTGCGGAGGGCATAACTGGCTTGTTTATGCTCCTCTGCATTCCCGGAATTCAAAGCGGAGGTCCGCGCATCAAGTGCCGCACGAACATTGCTGTTAATCCAAGGTTTCTGGTTGGGGTAGATCCGTATTGTTTTGATCGGAACAACATCCTCTATGCACTTTCTGATGAAACACATTACGCTATCAACGTAAAGCTCGATGTTGTCATCAGAGGCGGACCGGATCATCTCCCATTCCGCGTGATCAAAACAGTCTTGTAGCATAGAGTCTTATTGGTCTGACCAGCACTGGATCGTTCTGAGGTGGGTGCTTCCTGTTTCAGTTTCTGCCTGTAAGCGGGCAGAAGCAGAACGGACGAGTGGTCAGATTTGCCAAATGGTGGGCGGGGGAGGGATTTGTAGCCATCCCGGAAGGGAGAGTAGCAATGGTCCAAAACCTGGTCCCCTCGTGTGTTGAAACTGATATGTTGGTGGTATTTTGGTGCGATTGATTTGAGATTGGCTTTGTTAAAGTCCCCGGTCACAATGAACGTGGCCTCAGGGTGCGCGGTTTCCTGCTCACTTATACTTCCATATAGTTCCTTGAGTGCCCGGTCTGTGTCGGCTTGTGGCAGGATGTACACAGCAGTGATAATGACCGCTGTGAATTCCCTTGGTAGCCAGAATGGTTGACACAGAAGCATGAGAAATTCCAGATCAAGAGAGCAAAAAGACTTGATAGAATGTACGTTCCTCTGATCACACCAGGATTTGTTGATCATAAAACATACACCACCACCTGAGAGGTATTTTGCTCTGTCCGCTCGGTGCACGGAGAACCCAGCGTGTTCGATGGCTGAATCTGGAATCTCAGCAGACATCCAAGTTTCTGTAAGGCAGATAATGGCAGCAGTCCCTCGTCTCTCGTTGGAAAGAGATCCACGCTCTCAGCTCGCAGAGCTTGTTGTCCAGAGACTGAACATTTGCTAGTAGAATACTGGGTAGCGGAGGTCGATTTGCGCGACATCTTACTCTGATGAGAACGCCGGCTCTATTTCCCCTTTTCCTTCTGCATTTCTGCGGCCGGACTGCCCAGACAAAGGGCTCCGCTGCCGTATTTGTAAACAGTAGGTTGGCATTGAGGAATTTGAATTCCAGTTTACGGTGTGTAATTGCAGAACCAATGTCCAAAAGTGTTTGTCTGTCATAGACAATAAGGCAGGCAACATCCAAGACAAAAAACATAAGAACTGTAAACAAAACAAACAAAAAACTACAATGTTGTATCGGAGCTCGCAACGCAGCAGCCATACTCGGCGCCATCTTGAGTCAACTAAGGTTGTTCGTGAGTGCCTACACAAATGAAAAGGTCGCACCGGTGTTTCTACAGAGTTTGCCAACACTCACTGAATGTGTGCAACATGTCCATTTTCTGTTTCGTAAGAGAAACAGCAAACGCTCCAAAAGCAGAATGTAACAGTGCTAGCCACTACCTGGATCGATTATCAGCCGGCTCAATGAACAGAGCAGCACTAGCGCAGAGCAGTCTCACCCACACAGAGCAAATCATTATAAACAACTCCGCGAGACGTTGAACTAATTTGAATTTGGCAGTGGAAAACCCTTAGTGTCTTGCCTTGGTGATTAAACAAGTTTAAAACCATATTTATCGGCACACCATTATAAACAACACTGACCAGCCACAACATTAAAACCACTGACAGATGAAGTAAATGGGCAAGCGTCAGGATCTGAGCGACTTTGACAAGGGCCAAATGTTGTTTCCAACTTATCAGGTACAATGTTTCTAAATAATTACGCCCCTATTTCAACTATCTTTAATGTTTATTTTAAATTCAAGGGCTATTTAAATTTCTCACTATCATTTTTCATGTCCAGACCACTGCAGAAGCAGCCTGTAAACATCATTGTCACGTGATACCTGTGACTTTTCTCAACGCTGGTCACGATGGACCAATCACTGTCGTCTGCGATTACAGGATTCCACATATCATTTAATAATTTTACAGATGTTGCTATGTTCGTTATTCATTCATGTCAGATGTCAGTCTTTACGTTTATGAGATTCAAATGATTACATTTATTTGTAACAAGAAGGGACAAACAAAAATATGCAGATACGAAAGTAACTCAACAGAGGATTCGTATGAATGAGCCTCACTGCGTCCCCTGGAGGAAGAGACTTTCGTGCCTCGAGTTCCGTAATAACACCGTCTTTAGTTCAGAAAGGCGTATTTAAATCGGACATTTTATTTTCACACATAGCCAACAGATATACAAAATTATATAGATCAAATGCACATGTATTTAGATGAAGAAAGTGTTTGGGAAGGGAATAGTAATTCCGCTGCAAACATTCAGTGTTTATGAGACCACGCCGAGTAAACACTGAACAAGATAAATATCTGCAATCAAAACCATTGATTAATCTACCACAGACCCTTCTTTATGATCAGGTATGTTCCTGTTCTAAATTATGTTTTGTTCTTGAGCTAAATATCTTATACAATGCAATATTATTTATGGTTGAATGCTAAACTTAAGGACACAATTGAACTTTATAAGACAATGGCTCAATTATAAAATGCAATATTATTGTAATACATTGTCATATAACGTGGCTCAATACAATGTACAGTTGAAGTCAGAAGTTTACATACACCTTAGCCAAATACATTCAACTCAGTTTTTCACAATTCCTGACATTTAATCGTATAAAACATTCCCTGTATCAGGTCAGTTAGGATCACAACTTTATTTTAAGAATGTGAAATGTCAGAATAATAGTTGAGAATTATTTATTTCAGCTTTTATTTCTTTCATCACATTGCCAGTGGGTCAGAAGTTTACATACACTTTGCTAGTATTTGGTAGCATTGCCTTTAAATTGTTTAACTTGGGTCAAACATTTTGGGTAACCTTCCACAAGTTTCTCACAATAAGTTGCTGGAATTTTGGCCCATTCCTCCAGACAGAACGGGTGTAACTGAGTCAGGTTTGTAGGATTACTAGCTCGCACACACTTTTTCAGTTCTGCCCACAAATTTTCTGTCGGATTGAGGTCAGGGCTTTGTGATAGCCACTCCAATACCTTGACTTTGTTGTCCTTAAGCCATTTTGCCACAACTTTGGAGGTATGCAAAGCACCCCCACAACATGATGCTGCCACCCCCATGCTTCACGGATAGAATGGTGTTCTTGGGCTTGCAAGCCTCACCCTTTTTCCTCCAAACATAACGATGGTCATTATGGCCATTTTGTTTCATCAGACCAGAGGACATTTCTCCAAAAAGTAGGATCTTTGTCCCCATGTGCACTTGCAAACTGTAGTCTGGCTTTTTTATGGCAGTTTTGGAGCAGTGGCTTCTTCCTTGCTGAGCAGTCTTTCAGGTTATGTCAATATAGGACTCTTTTTACTGTGGATATAGATACTTGTCTACCTGTTTCCTCCAGCATCTTCACAAGGTCCTTTGCTGTTGTTCTGGGATTGATTGGCACTTTTCGCACCAAACTACGTTCATCTCTAGGAGACAGAATTCATCTCGTTCCTAAGTGGTATGATGGCTGTGTGGTCCCATGGTGTTTATACTTGTGTACTATTGTTTGTACAGATGAACGTGGTACCTTCAGGCATTTGGAAATTGCCCCAAAGGATGAACCAGATTTGTGGAGGTCCACAAATCTTGGCTGATTTCTTTTGATTTTCCCATGATGTCAAGCAAAGAGGCACTGAGTTTGAAGGTAGGCCTTAAAATACATCCCCAGGTACACCTCTAATTGACTCCAATTAGCCTTTCAGAAGCTAAAATAGGCTTGACATCATTTTCTGGAATTTTCCAAGCTGCTTAAAGGCACAGTTAACTTACTGTATGTAAACTTCTGACCCACTGAAATTGTGATATAGTCTATTAAAAGTGAAGCAATCTGTCTGTAAACAATTGTTAGAAACATTACTTGTGTCATGCACAAAGTTGATGTCCTAAACGACTTGACAAAACTATAGTTTGCTAATATGAAATCTGTGGAGTGCTTAAAAAATGAGTTTTAATGACTTAAACCTAAGTGTATGTAAACATCTGACTTCAACTGTAATTTTATTCAAAAATATGTTCAAACTATACTATTAAAATGTAGTTTTCAAATTTTCACAACATGCATTCTCCCCCATCACTGAATTAATCTGTGCGAATGTCATTGGTGAACTGATTCACAAGACTCATGACAGTGTGATGATTCAGATCTAGCGCCCTTAACAGGTTGAAACCCCATGTTATAAGGTTATTATTTACAGTTGAAGTCAGAAGTTTACATACACTTAGGTTGAAGTCATTAAAACTCATTTTTTAACCACTCCACAGATTTAATATTAGCAAACTATAGTTTTGTCGTTTAGGACATCAACTTTGTGCATAACACAAGTAATTTTTCCAGCAATTGTTTACAGACAGATTGTTTCACTTTTAATTGACTATATCATAATTCCAGTGGGTCAGAAGCTTACATACACTAAGTTAACTGCCTTTAAGCAGCTTGGAAAATTCCAGAAAATTATGTCAAGCCTTTAGACAATTAGCCAATTAGCTTCTGATAGGTGGTGTACTGAACTGGAGGTGTACCTGTGGATGTATTTTAAGGCCTACCTTCAAACTCAGTGCCTCTTTGCTTGACATCATGGGAAAATCATAAGAAATCAGCCAAGACCTCAGGAAAAAAATTGTGGACCTCCACAAGTCTGGTTCATCCTTGGGAGCAATTTTCAAATGGCTGAAGTTACCACATCCATCTGTACAAACAACAGTATCAGGAAGGAGACACATTCTGTCTCCTAGAGATGAACATAGTTTGTTGTAAAAAGTGCAAATCAATCCCAGAACAACAGCAAAGAACCTCGTGAAGATGCTGGAGGAAACAGGTAGACAAGTATCTATATCCACAGCAAAACAAGTCCTATATCATCATAACCTGAAAGACTGCTCAGCTAGGAAGAAGCCACTGCTCCAAAACCACCATAAAAAAGTCAGACTACAGTTTGCAAGAGCACATGGGGACAAAGATCTTACTTTTTGGAGAAATGTCCTCTGGTCTAATGAAACAAAAATTAAACTGTTTAGCCATAATGACCATCGTTATGTTTGGAGGAAAAACGGTGAGGCTTGCAAGCCGAAGAACACCATCCCAACCGTGAAGCATGGGGGTGGCAGCATCATGTTGTGGGGGTGCTTTGCTGCAGGAGGGACTTCACAAAATAGATGGCATCATGAGGCATATATCATTATTTTAAGAAATTAAGCAAGATAATTTATATTAGTTTAAAAACAAATAGATCAATTATTTTTTAATTAAAAAATACTATTGTTTATTTTAATGAAAATTTGAATTATTACAACACAAAACTAAAAAATATACAATATTATTTATTAATAAAAAATATAATTTATCTATTTTTGTCTAAACTAATATATTTGCTCAACGGTGGGATTCTGTAAGATGTATTAAAAAATGCAGTGTTATTTAAGGTCACGGTTACATTATTACGCCAAGATCATGGGTTCGATTCCCAGGGAACACACAAACTGATAAAATGTATACCCTGAATGCACTGTAAGTCATTTTGGATAAAAGCATCTGCCAAATGCATAAATGTAAAATGATTTAATTAATTCCCCAAAACATCAAACAGCCAAGGTTTTTGTTACAGAGAAGTGATTGAAACCCATGGCATCAGCTCAACCTCCAAACTTTTCCTGGGTGGATCCTGGTAAGGTGGCAGGGCTGGCAATGCCCAGAATGACCGCCCACTATCAGTACCTGCTTAACAATGGCATTAAGCATCTGGTGACCTTGAGTGAGCGCAAACCTCCTTACCATGATACCTGTCCAGACTTGACCCTTCACCATATCAGGATACATGACTTCTGCGCTCCAACATTTGATCAGATCAAGCGGTTCTTGTCTGTAGTGGAGGAGGCCAATGCAAGAGGAGAGGTAAAGACAAAACCATCTCTCAACTCTCATATAAAAGAAATAGTTCACCTGAAAATGAAGGGGTGGAAATAATTTACAAAATTAATCATTTACACACCTTCATGTTGTATCAATTCCTGTGTTTAGCTCATATCTGCATGTATTGGCAGGTATTTATATTCAATTTTATTTACTTCCCATTTACGAGAGACTGTGTTTGTCTATACTTGACTTTGGCAGGGTGTTGCGGTGCACTGTATGCATGGGTTTGGAAGGACAGGAACGATGCTCGCCTGCTACCTGGTGAAAAGCCGGAAAATCAGTGGAATTGACGCCATTAATGAGATCAGAAGCATTAGGCGAGGGTCCATTGAAACCAGAGAGCAGGAACAAATTGTGGTGCAGTTTTATCAACAAAACAAGGTTTAAAATAAGAACATTATTTTTACGATGTATAGTGAATTATAAAGCAATGAATAATAACTTGTTTCTAATTTATGTATTTATTTTCAAAGATCCCATGACTTTGTGCACTTTGTACATGCCTTACAGGTTGCTGTTACCTAAATAAAAGTTAAAAAAAAGTATTTAAAGTTACTCCAACATCCTGCTATTTACACTATTAATACTTATGATTGACATTGTGTTCTAAGTAAAATATAGAGTGAATTCAGGTACATTGAGACATTTCTAAACTTTTTAGTTTGTCTTTGGGAGAAACGCCAACAAAACTACATCTGGTAAAAAACCACATTAAGTTTTTACATTGATACCTGTTTGAGTCAAAAGATTAGAGCGTCTAGTTTCATTCAATATGCCATTTTTAAAATTTGAGCAATTTATTGTGAAACTTTAGCGCATTTTGTCCTTAGAAATTCTATATTCACTGTGCATTATTACATTGAGAATCAGTGGGTTCATTCAAAAGCTGAAAAATGTTGCTTTCAGAGACTTTATATGGAGTTAGAATGAACGTAAGGTGCATTTCGAACTGTTCTGAGACCAGTGCAGACAGACAGCACACTGGAGGTTAAGTCATTCACTAAATAGGGAGCAAGGGAGCATCATATAGCTCTCTATGCAGTTAAGCGCATTCACTCCTAAAATCTGATCAAAAGTTCAGTTTCAGGCTGCAGATGATGTTTGGACCACTCAACATCTTTGGCAGACATGGGACAATGATAATCAGTACATAGATTCAGAATTGTTCAAGCAATTTTTTTTTTTTTTTAACATGGTTGGCAGTGATTGGATGATGCTGGCCAATACTTTGGATCAGAATTAATTATGCTAATTTCTGATGTAATGTCTGTAATGTCTCAACATGAATAAGCAACACTCCTTGAAACATAATAAACAATTTGATTAAAAAAAATAAAAAATATGTAGGAATTTCTATAACTTGGAATTATTTAAAAATTCACAACCTAGTCTCACGGTCCACATACTGTATGTTGCCATCCATTTTTAGGAAAACTATTTGCTCATTATTTTTTATTTTTGTTTTTGCATGTGTATTAAATTTTAGTGCTACTAGTTACAAATCAAAAAGGTAAATGGAAAATGCACACAGCAGTTACGCTCGGGTCTCAGGAGGATATATCTTTAAGGCCCAATTGTCTTGAATTCATCCCGTGTCTATAAAACGTTGCAATTTTCATGCAGGTTGGGAGGGTTTGGACACAAACAATAAACTATATGTTTCTCTCTTAACGTGTTTACAGTCTTAATCTTTGTCACAATCTTAGTGGTTTTGCCTGTTTTGGAGTCATGAATCAAGATGCTTTGACTTTGTTTGAAGTGATCTTTGCCAAGGAAAACAGCTGCTGATGCTCCTTAAAGCTCAAATTCTCTGGAGCTCTGAGTCTTGAAGCTTTTGTGATCCATTTCACTACAAAAGTGTTAAAAAGCACATGATTTTCATTCAAATATTACAGCCAATATCCGCTAAAGTAGGTTATTATAGGAATAGCTCAACCAAAAATACAGTTCCGGGGCTGAGGGTGAGTAAATAATGACAGAATTTAAATTGTTGAGAGTCACCCAAGTGATAAATTCTCAGGTGTGACCTTGTTGTCATATCCTGTAGATTTCTGAGTAACTCCATCTGCAATTCCACGAGTCATCATCTGTGTTACAGCAATGTGTTAGATCTGAGCCACGGTTTACTCAATGATTGATTTTGAAATGAAATCCTTAGGGTAATTCCAAGCTGTGTTCTTCATAAAACTTACCTTCCATTTGCTGGACAGCAAGTGATTCAGTCTTACACAGCAGTCCTCTCTCTCTGTTGTTTGGCTAGACAGACAAACAAATGAATTATAAAAGCTTGCACATACAACATATACTTACAACTGCTTATTGTGATTGTGACTCACCTCTAAATCACTTCCTGGCTTAAGCCACATCTGTTCTGTCCTCTCATCTTCCTCATCCTCATGCATCTGAATCTCATCTCTTCTGAAACTAGTTCTAGAGAAAGCCTCCACAGGTGCTCACTCTGTTCTAGGATGTGCTGTACTTTGGCCTGTAACAGCTGCACTTCTTGTTCCAGCAGGTCTGTCATTTGATGGTTTTCCATCTACTCTTGAGCATCCCAATTCCATGGATCTCCAGTTGGGAGTTTTATCAGTCTTGCCAACCCTTTTGTACCCATTCTGATCAGGGTTAGCACTTAGGGTTCTGTTGTTTACATTATTCTGTGATGTCTTTTGAGGTTGGATGATGACTGTTGTTTTCTCCAGTACATGGGTAGATGATAAATGGATATTGGACATGAAACTTAAGAATAACAACAAAGAATTTAGGTTGAAATGAATATATCTGTATAAGGGAAAGTGTGTGTTTTATATACTGTTAAAGGAATATTCCGGATTCAATACAAGTTAAGCTCAATCGGCAGCATTTGTGGCATAATGTTGATTACCGCAAAAAATAATTTTGACTCATACCTCCTTTTCTTAAAACGAAAGAAAAAGTCGAGGTTACAATGAGGCACTTACAATGGAAGTGAATGGGGGCCTATTTTTATAAAAGCACCTACTTTAATTCTTCTGCTAAAACTAATTTATTATTTGAGCTATAAATTTTAAATCGTTTCCAAGTTGTAAAATTAGATACTAACCTTTTCTATGTAAAGTTATAAGTCATTTTATCACACTAAAATCATGTTAACACACATATTGTTTATGTCTTGTGGCTATACTTTTGAAACGGTGAGTATTTTAATGTTTACAGATTGGCTTCCATTTTAAGTGTCTCACTGTAACCCAGATTTTTGTCAAAACTATATTTTTTTGTGTGTGGCAATCATCATTAATGCTGTCGATTGAGCTTAACTTGTATTGAACCTGTTAAATAACTCTGTACTGGCCAAAAATTTAATTTTTCTGTCACTTCACCAGACTCAATTATATAGACTGTAAACTCTAATTAGATAATACCAATATATCTAAATTACATGTCTATCGCCATTGATTTCAAAGTCAGGATAGGACAATTTTCACATTACTGTACTTAAACTTTGCTAAATTTAATAAATAATATTTAGTTTAAGCCAAAATCAGTGTTCTTTGCTGCCCAGCCAAATTATGAAAATATAAGAGGAGATGATTGATATTTTTCCTTTGTGGTTGTTGAAGTCTCTGAGATGGTGTTGGTCGAATCCGAATCAGTGGCTTCAACACCTCTAATGAGGATTTGTTGTGGTTTTCATACTGGTGGTGTTTTGAAGAGGTGGGTTGGATTGCCACTACAGGGGCTGGACTGACTGGCTGAAAGAAGGCGTTTCCTTTTGCTCAGGTCTTGCTGCATCTTCAAGTACTTTGATCTTTCCACTAGGGGTCGTCCTTGATCTATACTGCAAAGATTGTCTTGAGAGTGCGCCTGTTTCTGAACACAACCATGTCAAATCAACAATTTTTGAAACTTCCCCCAGCTGTATTTTTGGATTTTGTTAAAGCTTTTTCTTAAGATAGATAAACATTAATGATGATGAAAGCCAAAATATCAAATTCCCTGAATCAGTATTTCAATCAATAAGTAGCTAACTCATTATTTTGTAGAGAGGGGTCAAAATGACAATTTTCGCATATGACTTTGAAGCAAAACTACAGAAAAAAAGTTACTTTAGAAAGGTGTTAGCATCATTATTTTATTTTTACACAGAGATAAGTAGGTCTATTACATAAATCAGTTGACTTAAGCAACCCTCATTGCATTATACGCCAATGCGGAGTCCAAATATGGGGGGGGGGGGGTTTCATACATTTTTTTCACACAGAAAATGTTGGTTGTTTTTCCAAGGTTTCATTGCCTATAACTCTAGAAGTATTAAAGCTATCTTAACATCCTTATGAATTCTGGTTCTGAACAAAATGTCCTTTTTGTATCTTCATTTTTAAGGCCCTGTTTAATTAATTCCCAGAGATATGGGGCTCTCAATGTGGCTACATACAAATACATTTTACCTATTTTCAATGGTTGAAAACCAAATCATCTGAAAAACGACATGATATTGTCTCAAATATCACTGGAATCCAATTCAAAGTCACCTTTAAAAGCATTTGGATACTTCTGCCACACTTATAAATGTATGCATGTCTTTGCAAAAATGGCTCACAAAAGCGAACTTGGTTCCTAGCAAAGCTCTAGCAGCATTTGTTTACAGAAGCCATTTACTGATATTTGGTTCTAATTCCATGACATTCAGACATTTGTAAGTGTGACTTAAAGTGTCCAAATACTTTTCGGGGCCACTCTATATGTCAAGATGTAGCTTTGCGTCTCAACAAACTAATGCAAAGTTCATGGAACTGCAAATATTAAACACTGTTTCAATGCAATAAAATGTACAGAACAAAAACCATAAATGCAACAAAAGAATACCATAATGTTAACCTTTTGCTGATTCCTGGAGAATTTAGCAATATGTTGAGACTGGTCAGGGCTGGGTGCTTTATTGCTCAGTGGTTTAGATGCTGGCAGGGTTTGATATAGCCTGTGATAAGTTTCCAAAATACCCACATCTGAAGAAGTACTTCTGGGTGCCCACTGGGGAAGGGGGAAAATTAAACATGAGATGAGATTTTTGTAGTGAAGCCAAGGGGATAAACCTTAGGTGATATACTTAAAAAACATTAAAGTTTATCTGCACTCACAGATTTTAGGGAGACCTGAATTGACAGGCATTTCCTGGTTAGCTAATGGCAGAAGTAGAATAGAACACGACAGTCTAAAAATGTGACATTATTTATGTGCAATTATACAGGACACTCACATGCCAGGCTGGGGTTTGAACGGTACTCCAGTTTCTTTTTGATCAATTTCTGGTTTTGTTTCTTGTTTGGTCTGCTGAGTGTGTGCTGATTTCTCCATGTCTTTGATAGTCTTGATAGACACAAAAGTTTCTGTGCCATCACAGACATCAGAAACACTGGACTGGTGTTGGGAGATGAGATTACGCTTGCTCCAAAGGAGGAGGCAATGCGTCATTCTCAACAGTGCCACAACTGTTGGCGGTTTATATATGCCACAACTGTTATGTTGTCTGTGTCAACCAGGACATGACGGTTTGCTATTTCTGAGTGAAAAGCCTTTAAGGCTAGAAATACAGCCGATAGCTCTAGGCAGTTGATGTGCCACACTCTCTTCGCCCCTGTCCAGGTGCCGAAAGTCGGGCATCCATCGCACACCACCCCCCAGTCTGTGTCGGAAGCATCTGTAGTCACCACTTTCCACCTGAAAACTTGCCCCAGCACGACACCTCACTGGTAAAATGCAGGATCTGTCCATGGTGCTAAAGCAGCTATACAGCGGCGGGATATAGTGATGCGCATGCACCCTTGGTGCCAAGCATGTCGTGGCACACAGCGCTTTAGCCAGCACTGAAGAGGTCTCATGTGTAAGAGACCTAATGGAATGATGGATGCCGCTGCTATAAATCCCAATGTTTTCTGAAACAGCTTCAGTGGAAGTGTTCTCCCCAGTTTGAACTGAGACAGACACTGTAGAATGGCCTGAACGTGCTCACTCATGAGGTGCGTGTGTCCGCTCGTGGAGTTGAGGCGGACTCCCAAAAAGGAGATTTGTTGGCTGGGGGAGAGTGTGCTCTTCGCCCAGTTCACATTGAGGCCCAAGCTGTTCAGATGCTGAAGCAGTAAGTCTCTGTGCTGGCATAACAGAGCCTCTGATTGCGCCAGTAACAGCCAATCATTGAAGTAGTTCAATATGCGCATGCCGCTCAGTCTCAGAGGGGTGAGAACCGCATTGATGGACTTTGTGAATGTGCGAGGAGCCAGAGACAGTCCAAAGGGCAGGACTCTGAATTGATATGCTGTTCCCTCGATATACTCCGGCTGTGATAGACTCCGTTTGGGAATAAAGTGTCTCATAGCCTGTGACTGCTCCTGAGTCATGACATAATGCTCAGCAAACTTATTCACAGAGCCACCAAAGAGGCTGGATGGAGACACTGGAGCATCCAAAAGAGTGTCTTTTTCCTTATCACTCATTTCTGTGGTGATCAGCCATATATGTTGATACAGAACTGCCAGGTTGCCCATGGACTTGCCGATGGCCTGCGCAGTGACTTTCGTGGCATGCAGTGCTAAGTCTATAGCAGTGCGGAGCTCTTTGAATGTCTTTGGATCGAAGCCGTGCTCTGTCCATTTGCTTGAGGAGCTACGTGGAGCACCGTCATTGCGTGGAGTGCTGATCCAGCTTATTCTGCTTCTGAGTAAGCTTTTCCCGCCGGTGCAGATGTTTGTCGACATGGTTTGGAAGGATGTATGGGGTGTTATTTCCATGGCCTGTTACTCGCTGGGCAGAGTGTGCCGCTCCTCCACAGGGGATATTTGGGGATAACCGTTTTCTTCCCCATGATCCTCATTAGAGAGGGTGGTATCATTGCACGAGCGCGCCGAGAAGTGCATGCGCCTGGACTTAGACTGTTCCTTATGAAGTTTGGGAAGAATGGGGCAGATTTGCGAGATGCGGCCTTTTGACGGCGTCCGGACTGCAGGAACCATTCATTGAGGTGAGACTGTTCAGGTTCCTCTGGTGGAGACCACTCAAGGTGAAGCTCTTTGACCACATCTCCCTGTCAGTGGGGTGTGCACGTTCCTCGCCCTCGCTGGGGGGAGGGGCGGCAGCATCATCCACTGACCACTCGCCTGATGCAGCGAGAGACATGACATCATCATTATTATCCCCAGCATCAGAACCGCTGTATGAGACGAGGCCGCCTGCTCTTTCAGAAGGCCAGATTTCGTCTCGCACATAGTGTATCGATAAGCATGCGCTTGATAGAGATTGAGGGGCTCACGGGGCATGTGCCGCCACGAGGACCACCTCAAAGTCATCGTGCTCGACCTTGCGGCCCCACCGTGCCTCCTCGTGTGACTCCTCGGGTATCACAGAAGAGGCAGGTGGGAGGGCGCGTGAGGCTGAATTGTCCCTCAGAACAAGGGTGATTTGTGAGCGAAGCGTCTTTAGACTCATGCTCTCAGAGTGAGGACAGTTTGTCCCCATGAGAGCTGTCTCTGCGTGGGAGCGGCCCAGACAGTAAACGCAGCTCTCATGCTGATCTGACGGTGGGATGTGCCTCTCGCACAAGGAACACTTACGGAACAACATCTTTAGAAAGACGCGAACAAATAAATGACTCTTTTAGATATATAAATATATAAATAAATATACAGTATATTTATATTTATATAACACAATATACATACAGTTGCTTTGTAAGGAAACACAAACCCTGCCAAAGTGCTGCGGGGAATCAGGATGCTGAGGCTCATTCACCAACGAAGCTTCAAGCGGCGAGGCGGTGTGATGTTCGCCAGAGCACTGCAGGGGAGCAGAAAGTCTTCCCGCAAAGATTCCGCCCGCTGACTCAGTTTCGCGCCAAAATAGGCGGGGCTCAAAAACCATAGCCAATATTAAAATATTGCCATTATTGTAGAGAGGTTTCAACTAAGTCGTGCAAGAAGACACACCCCATATGCGTTAATAAATGCAATGTCAAGTGTACTGCATCGTAAGGGAATCACTGTTAATAATAGCCATGATTTGTGTGTCAGTAGATGAAAATGATTAATAATACTTACATTCTCTGTCATTTAACAGAGCCTATATCCATATCTTGTACCACATTTTCCATGCATATAAAAAGAACATGTCCCATTTAACAAGGACGCACAAAATAATGTAAATCCATATTTTTATTCTTCCAGTTCATTGCATACAGTCCATTTACACTACAAAATTCTTATGAATGTACTGTCTTTGTTTATATCACTGGAGCTTGACAGGGAATGGACTGTATAAGATAAACGTCGGAGATAAACCTCCATTGACCTGATTAGAGCCTATGCGTGATTTAATTTGATAAAATCGCTTACTATTCTTTTCTGTGTAAAGTTATAGCCAATTTTACAACTTCGTTGCCACTAAAACACTAAAACCCCAAACGATGGTAAAAACAACGATTTAACAAATTTACAGCTCAAATAATACACAAGTTTTAACATAAGAATTAATTAAAGTGATTTTATAAAATTATATGCTTTGAATTTCTGTCTTGAAACCCTCAAAAATTGGCTCCATTGTAACTTTGATTTTTGCTTTTTTTTAAAGAAATGGATGGACGAGTTTAAATAATTTTTTGTGGTAATCAACATTAAGCCACAAATACTGTCAATTGAGCTTAACTTGTATTGAATCTGGAATGTTCCTTTTAGGTGTCACAAGCAGAGCATGTAATGCTTTGGTACCTTTATGACAGATGGGCTCTAAAAACTCCTGAAATCCTTGCAGAATGCCACGCATGGAATCACATGAATAAACATCCCCAGGCAACATGAACGGCAGGTGAATATTTAGTTCCTCGTCCAGCCAGATGTCTCTACCCTCTCCCCTCAGGATGTCTGCTGTGGCCTCCACCAAGGCCATCATGCTCTTCATCAGACCCTATAAATGACAAACTCTGTAGACACCATCTTTCAATGCAACACTAGAACATCCATGCATTGCTTCATGGTTTTGTTGGTACACTACATGGCCTAAAGTGTGTAGACACCCAAACACCACACCCTTATGTACTTAAATTTGGGGTACTGTCATGCTGGAACAGAAAAGGGCTCTTCCTAAACTGTTGCTACAGAGTTGGTAGCACACAATTCTCTAGAATGTCAATGAATGCCATAAAATTGAGATTTGTCTTCAATGGAATTGTGGCATGGGGGGGCATGCCTTTTCAGGTCTCTCTCCACCATCACTATAATCAGAGACAGGTGCTAGAGTAATCATAACCTAGGTGACGATCCTTACCACTCTCCCTCTCCCGCAGACTGACACATGACCACGCCCACCCATGCCACATATTTTAAAGGATCTGGCCTAAACTTGTAAATTATTAGGAGGTGTATGCATAATTTTGACCATGTAGTGTGCTTTTCCTCAACTTACTGGTGGAAAGTGGGGTTGATTTGGGGCATAGCGGTATTTGCTCATCAATGCCCATAACTGCAGAGAGTTCAACTTGTAGCATGTGGACTGAATTGTCTGAGCGTCTTGTGTAGAATAAATAGTCATGGTCAGAACCATTGTTGCCTGAGGGGGGACAACAGAAGAGTTCTTATCATTTTTAAGGAAATAACCATCATAATACAGACCAGGATGAGTCTTTTGCTTTTGATCTAAATTATAGTTCAAAGCGCCAGCTAAATAAAATAAATGACATTTTTCATAATTTTTCTTGACTTATCCTGCATCGGCATCTGTTTGTCTACTCCTCTGTAACCTTTTTTGCATTAGCAACCAAATATTTGTGGTACAAAAAACACTGATCAGTACAAACAATGATTAACCTTGTTTCTTTGTCTTGGTTATATTGTCTTATATCTTGTGTAGATACCGTAAGTATGAGATTCCGACTCGTAAAAGTTGTCCACGTCTTCGTGGAACTCGTAATTACAAGTTACAAAATTACAAACCTCAGAATTCTATGAAAGCTCTGACTTGACCATTGTGACGTCATTTAAAAAGTCATTTATTATGGGAGTTTCTAGAAATATGGACAGGTTTCTGGGCCATGTTACACAAACGTTGTCATGCAATTTCGGTATTTTTTCGAATGCCATCCATGTGTGGTAAGATATCAAACCAGTTATATCTGAGAATCAACGTCACAAAAACAGCCCCAAAGTTGTTACTAAATTAAAAATGCCTTCATTTACGTTTTTGAAGCCGAGTACAAATGCAATTCACAAAACTAAAACTAATTTTACGGCGCTAATGCAATTGGATTACAATGTGAATATGAAATTATGTTTATATGGGCATAGAATGATGAGTATCAGGTGACCAGAATGTGTAAGTGAAAGTGGAGATATATAGTAAAAAAGGACTTTATCTGTTTCTCAACCACACTTATCATATCGCTTCTGAAGATATGGATTTAAGCACTGGAGTCGTATGCATTACTTTCATGCAGCCTTTATGTGCTTTTTGGAGCTACAAAGTTTTGGTTCCCATTAACTTGCATTGTATGGACCTACAGAGCTGAGATATTCTTCTAAAAATCTTTGTTTGTATTCAGCAGAAGAAAGAAAGTTATACACATCTGGGATGGCATGAGTGTGAGTAAATTAGAGAATTTTAATTTTTGGATGAACTGTCCCTTTAATGGGCTCAAGGACTATATGAACCAGTGAACTCATAAATTCATGGTTTTTGAAGATGAGGGCATGTCACACAACCTGTCCATGTTGGCATGTGCGTAATTTGGTTAGCTTCTACAAAGTGACGATGATTGGATGCACAGCCTTTGACGTAAACAACAAAACATTTAACTAATGTTTTTTCTCCTCCCTTTTGAACACTGATTTGTCTTTTTATATTGCTATTCTAACTATGCACATTCAATGGACCTAACAGCCCTACTATACCTGGATTACGCAGCTAAGATGCCAGTCAACTGCCAGCTCCAGTCCCTCTCTCTCTGCCCAGGCCTCTACGTGCCTCAGACGCTGCCATAGAGTTTTGCCCCAGTAGTGTGAGCACAGTGTAGATCCCGGCACAGCCCCAGTGAGCCTGTTCAGGAGCCAGTTGCCCATGAAGTAGAAGAGTTCAGAAAACAGCTGGATGCTGAGAGCAGAGTCAACCCGACATCTCACGAGCAAGTTCATGGTCTTTATGAGAGTGTTCAATACGCCCTCTGAAAAACAAATGCAAAATGAAAAAGATTCTTTATTTGCTGGGGTGTGATGAGAGACAGATCCTGATCCTGTCTGATGAAGTTAAGGAGCTCAGATGTGTTGGCCATCCAGAAGGCAAGAGCCAATGTGATGTTCCTCTGTATCTACATGGGAAATACAGACACAAGAATCTTTAATTCTTTCATCGTCGATCCCACCATCATGGAAAACCTGGAAACATCGGGAAAATGGGAAAATGAAACTGAAATCTTGTATCAAACGCAAACTCTTGTCAAATATTCTGCAGATCTTCTGTTCAGTCTGTTGACGGGTTTTATTCCTCTGCTCTGATTGGCTAGTTAGAAATCGCCCAACCAGATAAACACATATATGCTGGTGAGAGCTTGAAGTAGATTGTGGAACTGTTGATGCCATTTACCACAGCAAGCAAGAAAGAATCTTCATCTGAAATACAGATCAATAAATCTGTGACTACAGTGAACCTCAGAGAGATGTTTACATCTCTGTAAACTTTTATTGAGTCAGGATTAACGAATGTATTACAAAGAAAAAGCCACTTTTGAAACAGAAAAACAAAAAGAAAAGGTTCAAGTGGGCAAAGAAACACAGACATTGGACAACAGATAATTGGAAAAGAGTGTTATGGATCTTAACCCCATTGAGCTTTTGTGGGACCAGCTAGACTGTCAGGTGCGTGAGAAGTGCCCGACAAGACAGTCACATCTATGGCAAGTGCTACAGGAAGTGTGGGGTGAAATGTCACCTGAGTATCTGGACAAACTGACAGCTAGAATGCCAAGGATCTGCAAAGCTGTCATTGCTGCACATGGAGGATTTTTTGATGAGAAGAAGTCTAAGAAGTTCTGAACATTGTTTTTCAAATTGTAATAGAAATTTTTCATGTTACTGTATTAATGTCCTGACTATACACTGTGATCAGCTGAATGCCACTTTGGTGAATAAAAGTACCAATTTCTTTCAATAAGAGCAAAATCTGTACATTATTCCAAACTCTTGGCCGCAAGTGTACATATATATATATATATATATATATATATATATATATATATATATATATATATACAGTATATAGTATAAACTAAAGTTAATAAATATGTGACCGCTACAATTGTATTCATTGTCTTAAAGGATTAAGTACAAACTATGTTCATGTTTAGGGAGGACATCTGCTAAAATGTTTACATTTGTCTTTTTAGTTAAGCATCTCTTTTAGGTTAGCCTTTTCTTGTTCAGCTAAAATGTTATTACCCACCTGTTTGTTTTACGTTCATCTTTCTCCAGTGTGTGACTGTTAGAAAGTTGTTTTTCCTTCTGTTTCTTCTTTGTCTTCTACTTCCTTGATAATGTCCTTTTGAAATTCTCAATTACGCCATCTTTTTCCTTAGTTTTCAAACAGCCCTTCTTAAAAAATAAAAAAGTTGTTTTAAGTACATTTCAAAATCCTGAAACTAATGCATCTCACATATTTGGAGATGCTACCTTAATGAGTCTGTCAGCATGACAGTGACACAGACTTGAAAATGTATAGTCATACAGCAGCCATGAGTCATTCCTCAAGACAAATCGGCCATCTGTGTTGTTTTTGGCCCAGTTGAGTTGAACCACCAAGGGCTTTTTCTGAAAGATGCAGCTGTCTTCCCTCTAAATGCCAAAAACAAGGTTTATTGAATGACAGAAGCATGTATGTATTGCATTTGTAAACTCAACATTTCCGGCATAAATTCAATCCTGTGCTCACCTTCATTTCCGAAGACCTCATACAAGCAATATGGAAAATGATGCAAGGCTTCATCAAGTTGAAATTTCTCCAGCAGAGTTTTAATGACCTCTTGTGTGGTAGACGCGCTTGAAATACAAATGCATTGAGTGGCACAGTTCCCAGAAACATTGTCTTGAAGGTAGAAGCGAATAATTCCATGAAATATAGAGTCCTAAAATGAGAGAAAAAGATGTTATATAAATGTACAGTATATGAAACATTGGCTGTCATTACTGTTACAGCACCAAAATATGCTATAAACATAGTAGATATCAAAAAATGAGAACTTCTGTAAGTCTTAATTATTCTTTCAGCTGTCATAAGCCAATTAAAACAAAAGCTGCTTTAACTTTCCATGTGTGCTGAACATTTTGTAATTTAATTCTCTACTCATAACCCCAACAATTGAAATATTGTAGGTTTTACATTTCAAAACGTCTTTGAAGATAATCTCACAGAAAGAAAAAACAATGTACCTCATCAGGTTCGGTGATCTCAAACAGGCCGAGTCGGTTTGAATTCCATTGACGAATGCTCTCCTGTTTTCCTCTGGACCTATCTCAGCATGTCCCGAATCAAGAGCATTTCTTCGCTTTTGCTTCATTGTTTGTTTTAGTTTGCTTGTAATAAGTGTCTAGCAATTTCAAATGATCCAGCCAGAGCTGTGGAGGTTTACTCCACCAATCTTTGCGTTATTCTCATGTCAAATGTCTGCCACTGATTTATTTTCCAGCCTGTTAAGCATTCAGTCTAAAAGGGGATTGCTGGGGGTTGTTTGCCCCATTAACACACAGTAGTTCAAAGGCTAACCTCATTTCACACAAAAGGGTCGATCATGCCCCAATTTGGCCAATCAAGCTTAAAAATCTTTCTTAATTTAGCATTGAAAATGATTCTTGGTCCTAACCAGTTGCTGTACCAATACAGTTTACAATACAGTGAACATCCTAAACTCCAAAGCTATTTAATGACATTTAAACTGGAAATTATTACTATTCTGAAAATTGCATGCATTTGCTAGAAGCCCAGAGTGAATTTGAGTAAGCTTTGTTTGGATATACAAGAATAGTAATATATATTTATCTGAATTTATAGTCTGAATCGAAAATAAAATGCTGTTATAAAAGTTATAAAATCTAATCTAATTTTAGCTCTACTGAACTAGAATTACCAGATTGGGTGTCCAAGCCCTAAAACAGTAATGTAATATGCTAGAGCAGGAAGCAGCACCAAACCCAACGAGTAGAGTACGGGACACAACAGAGACAAATTTCCTGTTGTTTCATCAAAAAAATTCGATAACTGTTTTAAAAAGGGAAAACACATTATAAACACAAGCTTGCAAACTAAATGCTCCACAGCCAGTTGTCTACTGATTGAGTTAAAACTGTTCAAGTTAAGACTGAAATGACTGGTTGCAAGGGTAACCAGTCATCTACTGGGCAGAGAAGAGAATTTATTATAAAAAAAGACTGAAATATAGATTTTTTTCACCCACAGCTATCATATGACTTCTGAAGACATGGATTTAACCACTGGAGTCATTTTGATTATTTTTATGCTGCCTTTATGTGCTTTTGAACTTCAAAGTTTTGGACCCTGTTGACTTGCATTGTATGGACCTACAGAGCTGATATATTCTTCTTAATATCTTCGTTGTGTTCTGCAGAAGAAAGTAAGCCATACACATGTGGATTGGCATGAGTAAATAATGAGAGAATTGTTATTTTTGGGTAAACTTTCCCTTTAACAGCATTAGCTAAGAGAGATTTTTTCATGTATGCAAAGTGGACATTTTAACTAAAATATACCTATAAGAATCGAAATTGTATTGAACTGAAATCAGAACTGAATGGAATCGAGAGCTTCTAAATTTGGAAGCAAATCGAATTGAAATGTCTGAATTGATACAAACGCTATTGCCTACTTGTTTTGCTTAGATACTTGCATAATTTATTTATGATAATTTTTCAATTGTATTTTATAAATGACCATGTTGTAATATCTGGCTCCTGATTTAGAGTTCTGACCTAACTTTGTCATTAAAATGCATGCATTCAACAAATTTCCTAATGTTTATAGTAAAGCAGGATCTCCACAGCATACAACAACAGCATCCTGCATGCAACCCACCAAGCACATATGTGGTGGTCCATGCCCTTTTGGCGAAAAATCCTTGCAAGCATCTGAAGAACAGGAGCAGGGGGTAGTAAGTGAAAATATGATGCAAATCCCTGAGACTCCAAACCTGTAGGAAAGAGTAGGGCATATTAACAAATAAATTCACTACAATGTTTCACTTAACCTTTCACATTTAAACTCAGAACATACCAGACTAAATAACATGGCAGTACATGTGGTCCTAAATCATTTAATCAAACCTGTCAGCTAGGTATCCCGTGACTATGGCACCTAGAAAGAAGCCTCCTGCTAAGGATACCTGGTTTAGGTCTGCAAGCCAGGAGTCTTCACAGACCAATGAAAACTGTGATACATGAAGGAAACACTCATATTAAAGGGACGGTTCACCCAAAAATGGAAATTCTCTCTTTATTTACTCACCCTCATGCCATCCATGATGTATATGACTTTCTTTCTTCTGCTGAACACAAACGAAGATTTTTAGAATAATATTTCAGCTCTGTAGGTCCATGCAATACAAGTTCAAGATCCAAAAAGCACATAAAGGCAGCATAAAATAATCCATAAGACTCCAGTTGTTAAATCCATGTCTTCAGAAGAGATATGATAGGTGTGGGTGAGAAACAGATCAATATTTAAGTCCTTTTTTACTATAAATTCTCCTCCCTGCCCAGTAGGTGGCAATATGCACAAAGAATGCAAATAGCCAAAAACAAAAGTAGAAGAATGTGAAAGTGGAGTGGAGATTATTGGTAACATGATTTTATAGTGATAAAATCACTTAATAACCTTTTCTGTGTAAAGTCATAGCCAATTTTACAACTTCTTTGCCATGACAATGTAATGTCAACAAAACCTAGAACCCTAAAATGACTATAAAAATTCAAATTTAAACAACTTTACAGCTCAAATAATAGCTGAGCTTAACAGAAGAATTAATGTAAGTGTATTTATAAAATTATAAACTTCCCATTTCTGTCTTTAAACACTCCATAAATTGTCCCTGTTCACTTCCATTGTAAGTGTCTCACTGTAACCTTGATTTTTGCTTTTTTTTTTTTTTTAAGAAAAGGAGCGACAAGTCAAAATAATTTTTGTGGTAATCAGCATTATGCCACAAATGCTGTCGATTGACCTTAACATGTATTGAACCCAAAATATTCCTTTAAATATTGATCTGTTTCTCTCCCACACCTATCATATAGCTTCTGAAGACATGGATTTAACTACTGGAGTCATATGGATTACTTTTATGTTGGCTTTATATGCTTTTTGGACCTTCAAAGTTCTGGCCACCTTTCACTTGCATTGTATGGGCCAACAGAGTTGAGATATTCTTCTAAAAATCTTCATTTGTGTGCTGCAGAAGAAAGAAAGTCATACACATCTGGGATGGCATGAGGGTGAGTAAATGATGAGAGAATTTTCATTCTGCATATAGCACTTTTATATAGCTATAAAAAATGTTTAACCCTTGTTTAAATTAGATTACATTAGATTCGACTTTATTGTCATTGTGCAGAGTACAAGTACGGAGCCAATGAAATGCAGTTAGCATCTAACCAGAAGTACAAATAGCAATATATATAAATATATATGAGTATATAAAATAAAGATTTTTATGGAGTGCAAATTTATGAGGTAGAGAAGCAGAGACCAGCTCAATGCAAATGTCTATGAATACAAGTGCGACCTTCGGGACATTTTTGTCTTTTTCAATTTTGTCATTTTGGCTGTTAATGCCAATGGCATAAATTTAGCCAATGGTGTGTATTTCTGGGGGAATTTTGATATTTCAACTTCAGTTCCTATAATACATCTATTACACTGTGTACAAAAAATAGTTACACTCAGGACCTTCAGGACTAAAATGTCCCCATTGAAACCCATTAAAACTGCAATAATTGATCCCAGTGCCATTAAAGCATAAAATCATGAATTCTATGATATTATTATGCTTTCATTCCAGAGCCCTGGCTTCAAAATTTAAATTTTTTATATTTTCCACCAGATGGCGCCATTTTTCTCATGTTTAGCCTATGGAGCAAATACAAGCTTTTTCCTATTTTCTGTTTGCTGTATTATAGAGCACTGCAGGCCAGTTTAATAAATGATGTCACTAACATTGTGTGGGTGTGTTGGTATGGATGTCAGAGTGTGTTTTGTATGTGTGTATTGAGAAATTTGTGTGTGTGTGTGTGTGTGTGTGTGTGTGTGTGTGTGTGTGTGTGTGTGTAAAAACAGCAGTGGCGTTATGTAATAAAACTGGCATTTAAAGGGTTAAAATCCTGTAAATGAATGAATATTTGGTAGTTATGATCAGGACTGATGTTGGTTCAGTTGATTAAAAAAAAAAAAAAAAAATCCACTTAGCATTTAGTATATGGAATATGTATATATATATATATATATATATATATATATATATATATATATATATATATATATATTTTTTTTTATTTTATTTTTTTTTTTTTTTTTATAAAAACAACAGTAGCATTATATAAACTAACTGCCATTTAAAGGGTTAAAATCCTGAAAATGAATGAATATTTGGTAGTTATTATCAGGACTGATGCTGGTTAAAAAAAAATAGCTCATTGAAAGTTGAAAATAATATTAATAACCTATATAATATTATTATGGCAGTTTTTTTGACGCATACATTTTTGTCCTCTAAGGACCTCTGAGTAACTTTTTGTTATTGACGCACAAGGGTTAATACAATACAAATTAATAATAAGTGTCAACTGGTAAGAGGTAGAGCATTCTAAAAAAAAATTGCATCTACTCCATACTCTTTACTTACGAGCTGTGCTCTAGTTTGTGGTGTAAACATTGATCAGTTCCATGCAAAAGTGCAAGCACAAATGCATTTGGGTAGATGGTACATCTAAATAATTAGTTAATCTACTTTTCTGAAGTAGTGCTGTTAAAACAGCCATTCTCACCTCTGTTACAATAGTGCTCTGGTTCTCGTTAACAGTCCACCCCTCGTCACATGAGGACAGATGAGTGTTGTTGGTAAATATGGACCAGTCTATGGAAATATTGCAAGTGAGCGCGATAAATTTCACACATTTACTGACCCCGCCGTGCGGACCAGTGTGGGGAACTGTCAAATCCCACACATCCTCTTCTGAGAAATCACATTTCTTTAGGACACAAGCACTTTTACTCCAGTGAGCCGGCATATATCCCAAGAACACAACCCCAAGTAACACAAATGCGAGTAGCAAAATAGGGAGAGACCCTAAGAGCGATATTCTTTTCTGATATAATCTGAAATCCCCAGCATGTTGCAGAAGCTCATCAAAATTAGACATCTTTAAAAAGGTTTCCACAAGTACTCTCTTATTTAATCAAGCATCATGACTGTTAAAGTTTGGGATGGTTTACTGTAGATCGGCTACTACAAAGTCAGTCATGCATGAGCATTTAAATGCTGGAGAGGTGGAGTTAAGAAACAGTCCAAAATCCCTCAGCATCATATGTGGAGTGGACTCTATCTGTCAGAATTGATTTGAACATGCCTAAAATCTTTGTGAATTAATGAAAGGAGCTGTCGACATTTTGTATTTATTTGTTTTAAATACAACGCATAAAGACTCCCTTCTACCTGACAGATATCACTGAAATTAATGTCCTGAAATCACCTGTGACAGCTCTGTAAAAGAGAGTCAAGGCCCTTCAAGGTCTTTTTTGGCCAATCAGAAAACCAAGCTATTTATTCTTTAATATGGCTGTTTTTAGAAACGCTTTCTGCCCGTCAGTCATTATATGCTTTCGGTTTTGCTGCTATCAGATTGGCTGACATGTCGTTACAGGGCGGGGTTTTGGAGAGAGGCCTCACAGTTGAAGTTGGGTCACATGGGTTTCTAATTTTGCTTTCACTAATAACTAGGCCTATTCATACACAGACTCTCAGAAGTCACTTTCCTCTTGATAGTCAGCCTAGCAAAAATGTTAATAGAATAATGTGGAACTTAGCAGATTGTAGAGAGTAAAATTTAGAGATAGTAATAAACATGCATTCTAGAAAAATATAATTTGTCTAAAAATGATACATAATTATATATATATATATATATATATATATATATATATATATATATATATATATACACTTGCGGCCAAAAGTTTGGAATAATGTACAGATTTTGCTCTTATGGAAAGAAATTGGTACTTTTATTCACCAAAGTGGCATTCAACTGATCACAGTGTATAGTCAGGACATTAATAATGTGAAAAATTACTATTACAATTTGAATTTTTTTTTTCAGAACTTCTTAAACTACTTCAAAGAGTTCTCATCGAAAAATCCTCCACGTGCAGCAATGACAGCTTTGCAGATCCTTGGCATTCTAGCTGTCAGTTTGTCCAGATACTCAGGTGACATTTCACCCCACACTTCCTGTAGCACTTGCCATAGATGTGACTGTCTTGTCGGGCACTTCTCACGCACCTTACAGTCTAGATGATCCCACAAAAGCTCAATGGGGTTAAGATCCAGAACACTCTTTTCCAATTATCTGTCGTCCAATGTCTGTGTTTCTTTGCCCACTCTAACCTTTTCTTTTTGATTTTCTGTTTCAAAAGTGGCTTTTTCTTTGCAATTCTTCCCATAAGACCTGCACCCCTGAGTCTTCTCTTTACTGTTGTACATGAAACTGATGTTGAGCGGGTAGAATTCAATGAAGCTGTCAGCTGAGGACATGTGAGGCGTCTATTTCTCAAACTAGAGACTCTGATGTACTTATCCTCTTGTTTAGTTGTACATTTGGGCCTTCCACATCTCTTTCTGTCCTTGTTAGAGTCAGTTGTCCTTTGTCTTTGAAGACTGTTGTGTACACCTTTGTATGAAATCTTTCAAAGCATTGTATAGCCTTCATTCCTCAAAACAATGATTGACAGATGAGTTTCTAGAGAAAGCTGTTTCTTTTTTGCCATTTTTGACCTAATATTGACCTTAAGACATGCCAGTCTATTGCATACTGTGGCAACTCAAAAACAAACACAAAGACAATGTTAAGCTTCATTTAACAAACCAAATAGCTTTCAACTGTGTTTGATATAATGGCAAGTGATTTTATAGTACCAAATTAGCAATTTAGCATGATTACTCAAGGATAAGGTGTTGGAGTGATGGCTGCTGGAAATGGGGCCTGTCTAGATTTGATCAAAAATTACTTTTTTCAAATAGTGATGGTGCTTTTTTTTTACATCAGTAATGTCCTGAATATACTTTGTGATGAGTTGAATACCACTTTGGTGAGTAAAAGTACAAAGTACCAATATTCTTCTCCCTTTCTGTATTTCCCAAAAAGTTGAAAGTGAAAATGTTTTTGGAAAAAGTGTACAATAGCTATTACCATGTTGATGGTCCATTTACATTTATGCATTTGGCAGACACTTTTATCCAAAGTGACTTACAGTGCCCTTGTTACAGGGACAATCCCCCAGGAGCAACCTGGAGTTAAGTGCCTTGCTCAAGGACACAATTGTGGTGGCTGTGGGGATCAAACCAACAACCTTCTACTTACCAGTTTAGTGCTTTAGTCCACTATGCACTGCACCACACCAACCATTTGTTGAAGTAGTTCCTGACTTTATCAATGACAACGAAGTTTAAACTCACACAGACGCACAAGACTAGAGGCTGCAGTATAAACTTTATTTGTGAATGTGTGACAAAAGGACATTCAGATGAGCCTTTTTAATCAACTGACTGCATATCTTTGTCTCTAAGTTCTTGGTGCTCTTCAGACAGTGTGTCTGTGATGGGGCCCATCTCCTCTGTAAAGTTCTGCTCAAGTTCAGCATCGCCCGTTGTAGCCTGTTGCCCATCTTGAGGGGTGTCTGTGCCATCAGAAAATCCACAGCTGTTTGAGTCCTCACAATCCTCTAGTGTCAAGTGGCGTCGGATAGTAAAATCTGCCGCTATCTCTTGTAGCCGAGCTTTCTCAGCCTTCAGATTGGCGAGCTCTTTGGCCAAAGGCATTGCATCTACAGGGGACATACTGGTTGGTTGTTTGGGGGTGTCTTGGGTGACCATTTCTGTTGTGGCTGCCACCTCCTCTTTAATTACTGTAATTTCCTCTGTGGCTTCTGTAACGCCCTTGTTCTCAGTAGGGACCTGCTCGGTTGCAACTGTGGCATCGACTCCAGACTGTTGGGAACCTTGGAGCTTCTGTTGCAAGGTTTTCCTCTCATCCTGAAGAGCTCTACAGAGATTCTCCAATTTCTGGTTCTTCAGGGTGAAGTGTTCAAACTCCTTCTCCTTCAGTGCTTTCTGCATAAGAGAACACAATGTACCAAACATTGAGATTTACGACACTTTCACACTATAGGGCTGTTTTTAACACTTGGATGGATTGCTTGGATTGCTACAGGTAAACATTATCTGATGCGACATTAAAATGAGTTATCAATAACTACAAGCGTCATTCTATGAATAGAATCCACATGAGATCAGATAAAGAAGCTGTTTATCCACTTGGTGATCATTTAAAATAATATGTATGCAGTAGATAATGTGTTGTTTGTCATGTTCACATGCTGCATTCATGGTGCTAATGCTAAAGCTAACACAATCTATGTGGCCATAATATATTATTGTATTTTACAGACTTTTGTAGACTTAATCTTAAAATAATCACATGAAATTTGCATGACATTGTCTTTGCAAACGATCATACAGATGTAGTTAAGTTTGCACCAGCTTGGCAACTCTGCACTCCACTGTGTTCATGTTGAATGATCTCAAATGAATGAAGATATGAACCAAAAAATATTTTGCCATCAAAATAGGTGGAGCACCTTGTCAAACCAGAGACTATTTAGCCCAAAACAGAGCACTTGTATGAATGAATGGAAGAAATTGCAATGACCAATATGGCAGATGTAGAAAAGGAAGTCCCACCTTACAGGTAAATTAGGCAAGTGAGAGTTCCCAAGATGGCCTTCGAGTGAACTAACTTGCCTTGAAAGGGATTTTGGTCAAACCCACTAATGGCATGGATCAATGGGAGTTAAAATGTGTTTAACATCCGGTACAAAGTTTTCCTGAAAGTTTGCGCTGGCAAGCTGATTTCAACCACCAACTGAACTCAATAGCACCTTCTTTCTTTTTGGGCAAATGTTGTTTACAATGACGTCATACTCGTTCTTTCTTCAAATTCACTATATACTGTATACAAGTATTTTGATGCCACATTAATACAATATGAAGAGCCCTTTGTGAGAGGGGAAAGGAGGTTGGAATCAAACTCGGTTTTGGACCAAGGAATTGAACAAAGTGTGAAAACAGCCTCATAGACATTGTGTTGATTATATGGCTCCATATCGACTATTAAGACTGTTGAATACCAAATGAATACATGATACTTACATCTGTAACCATATCAACAAGAGCTTTGTTGCAGCCATCGAAACGGGATTTCCAAGCCATCGCCTCTTTCTCAAGCTTTTTCATCCTCTTGGCCATCTGTAAGACAAAGCAACGTATTATGATGTATATCACGTACTTTATGCTAAAACAGAGGGTTAAAGCTTTTATTATATTTGTCTGTTGGTTTTTGATTATTTCAAAGGAAAGTATTAAAAGGTTTGAAGGGGAAATGATTCAACCTATGAATCACCTCTATGATTTAACCATTGCTACTGTAAAATGATTAGAATTGTGATGGGGATGTGCACACCTTGTCCATGTCCTGCTTGAAGCTAGCATACACACCATTACTCTTAGATACCGTTCCTTGGAATTCATCAAACTTCTCAGAATATACAGCAAGCTAAAGGACAAAAAGGTTGTTAGTTTCTGAACAATTGTGATTTATGGAAAACTATAGATGTGTACTATACACTGTAAAAATTTAAATATACACGAGGCACCATTTGGAGTTCCTCAGTTGCAACACTGGCAGAACCCTCTGGAGATCCTCCAGACATCCTTTCAGGTACATTGAGAAACTTATTCTTAGTACCTGAAAGAACTCTAAAGGACTCTAAGGACTGTCAGTGGTTCCTTAAGTTACCCCAGTGGTTCTCAAAGTGTGGGGTGCGCCCCGGTGGGGGGGGGGCATGGAGATATTGCAAGGGGGGCGCGGAAGACTGACCCATCCTCAAATCTCGTTAACTTTCACACATTCAACATAAACAGTGAAAATACACATAAGAACCGATGTTCACAATTGATTTTCCTGTGCCTTTTCTCCTGCCTTGTTTAAACTTTCGCCTGGCACCGCAGCATGTTCAGTGCACGCAGCTCTTGACAGCCCAAAGCGTTGATGTCAGGTGCGCTCACGTAAACAAGGTCATTCTTGCGTGCACGGCAGTTTCAAATGAGTGAAGAGGTGAATTACAACTTAAATTTCTGTTGCTCACACAACACTAACATATGGCTTCGGAAGAACTGAAATCTAAGGCACCAGAGTTATGGGTGACTTTAATGGTGCTTTTTTCAGTGCTTGGACAGCCACAAACATGATCCTCTCTTCCCTCAATCTTGTGTTTCACGGATGAAAAAAGAAAGTTTTTCTTGTTTCAAAGGGGAGGCGTGACCTGAAAAAATTGAGAACAACTGAGTTATCCCACCATTAGTGAAAGGCTTCGAGGCTTCGAAGTTCCTTAAGGACATAAAAGGTATATTTGATGGCTTTTAAAGGATACCTGGAGGATTTCCAGAGGGTTGCGCCAGAGTGACAGCTGAGGAACCCCAAATGGTGCTTCAAGTATCTTTTAATTTTTACAGTATAGGATGCAAATTTACCTGGGTCTTCATGTCAGTCTCCTGTTCTTTTAGAAGTTTCACATGTATTTTAGCTTCTGCAGTCTGCTTCAATAACTGGAGAATAAAACATACGGCTCTGTCAATATACTGTATATAACAATGAATATTTAATACTGATAAACGAAAATAAGTAAACAGTCACATAACAGATGCTTTTATGTAAAGCAACAGAAGTACTCTTGTTGCACAATGGGAGAGATCAGTGCTTACATCTTGCAAGGCTCAAACCAGCAATTTTCCATTTTCTAACGCTTTTCATGTTTTAACACATTTCACACATTTAATTAGCTGAGAATATGCAACTCACATGCTCCTTCTCCCGTTTGTGTCGCTCTTCTGAGTCTTTCAGCATCAAGTTGGCCTGTGTGAGTTTTGTCTCCAGTAATTTCTGCTGCAGGTCTCTGTGTTTGAACACTTTTTCAAGATTCTGCATAAAGGACAAAAACGCAAAATCTCAACAACGATGACGATACTGAATGTACACTTGTGATGATCACAAAATTTTAGGTCAAACTGTGGCTACTTCCTGTGACTTTCTCGTACCGCCTCTCGTTGGTCATATTTAGAAATGAGATCCTTGAGTTTCTCAGCCAGGTCACTGTTCTCTTGGCACAGTTTGTTGTTACGACTGCTGTGCTCCTCGATTTGGGCCTGGATGTCTGTGAGGGTGCTCTGGAAATGCGTGGTGATTTCCTTCCTCTTCAGTTCATCTTCACGGCACCTCTGTAGAGTTTCCTCCTGCACACATGTCAAGGCATCAAAGATTTGTAGTTTGAGAAACAATTGGCAAAAATAGACAAATTGAGGTTTCGCACCTTTAATGTCTTGTTGTGTCTTTGCAGCTCCCTGCACAGGCCTTCTAGTTTACTGCGGGCCAGTACGGCTCTGCTGTGTTCACTCTGCAGCTGGTCTTTCTCTTTCAACACCTGGAGAAGTTTCTTCTGCAGAACCTTCAACTGTTTCTGATCTGAGCGATGCTCCTCCAACTGCAGTACATAATACAGTTATGATCTCTTTTCTGTATAAATGTATACAGTATATGGAAAATCACACTTTATAAACCCAGATGAAAAGACTAGCTTACAGAAGCATGCATTTCCATGCTGGTTTATGCTAGTCTTTGCAGCTGGTGGACTATCATAGTCATGCTGCTCATCAGCACAATGTTTCTAGTGGAGCTGCTTGACCAAGGTAACTTAAACCTTGTGTTGTGTTCGTTTGTGCTAACACATTTTGTGTTCCCAATCAAAAAAGACCAGCCTACTAAGATTGTTAATAAATCTCTAATATTGCATATATTTTCCAAAGATTTTGCATTAGATCTTTTTGTCAACTTCTTTTTTTAAACATATTTAAAACATTTATTTTTTGTATTTTTTTTCATAGAAGGATTCATTGAACTGAGCTTATACTGAGTGGGGGGCATTCCCTGTGGACAAAATTTATAATTATAATAATAATAATAATAATAATAATAATAATGAAATAAATTAATACCCACTTGCTTAATCTAAACAATAGGTGTTATTTTAATGCTTGAATCTTGACTTTACAATGAATATAACTGATCCTACCAATTCTTCAATAATGCTTTTTAATTTGCTGACAAATTAGAACTGTTTTGTTCTCATAATTTGTTATCACAACAATTATTTTCAGAGTTGGTAAAGCCATAGAAAAGATGAGATAGCCATGTGTTATATATCATTGGAAAGGTCTCAGTTGGTAAAATGCAATGAGCAAATTTGTTTCACTCAGAGGCCAGACGGCAGTGAATATATGAAAGTGTATGAAATTCCCACAGACATATAACAAACAGGAGTGTCTATTTGTCACATTTTTCCTTATTATTTCCTGAAACATAAATATAGCACAGACAATGACAAATCGTAACTTACAGCAGACTATCCCGATTCAAACAAGCCCAAACACAACATAATATGATAAGTAGATCTTAAAATATACCTCAAAGAGTGTACATGGAAAGACGATGCACAAAAGGGTGCACTGTGTGTGTGTGTTTATGTGTGGATCGGCCACTTTATGCCGACTCACTGACGAGCGGCAGCATCCATCAGACAGTTAACTCCACTGATGGTTAGGTTTAGGTTTGGGGTTTGCATTGGGGGGATACAGTTTATAAAATATTCTCTTCACTGTATTACATCCTGTAACAACCAAAAACAACTCGATTTGCAACTCACTTTTGGCACCCCTCTGTGGACATTTCACTCAGAAAATGGAGCTCGCATGAGCCCATACGCCCAACAACAGTTACCTCTTTTGCCACTGGGGGCAGTGTTTTGAATTTTGCTGAGTACGGACCGATTTTAGCTGAAGAAAAGTCAACTTACTCTTTCCGATTGTCAGGTTTGGAACAACATGAGGGTGAGTAAATGATGACAGAAAGAACTATCCCTTTTAGCAGCATAACAGAATACCATGATAGGGACCAGCATTTAAAAAACAACATTTTGTATGCCGGCGATCAGCTATGCTGTAATTTTCAGCAGTGTTACTTGCTTTTTTATGTAGTTATTTGAATTTGCATTGAAGGCAAAACATCTCTCATAACCTTTGTGGCGTATTGCAGTTATGTTGTACATACCAGTTCAGCATGTTTTTTAATGAGAGCCTCCAGTTTCTGCTCAGGGGTTCCAAGTTTATTCAGGCTTTGCATGAGCTGCATGGCTTCCTTCCCTGTTATTATTGAGACAATATACATCGGTCACACAGTTTGATAGTATGAAGAGAAAAACTAAACGTTTTTAAGAGTAAAGTCATATTTTTAAGTGATATAAATACAGCAACCTGGACTTCAGGACACAATGATGAGAGTTCATCTATAAACCAAAATCTATAGAGTGAGATACCTGAAGGCTGATATAGTGCTGATATGCATATAGAGGTAGACAGAATATATCTGTTTTACCGATTAATAAGTGCCGATGGTTGGTTTTTGGAACTATCGGTTATCGGCAAATATCAGCACCGATAGTTGCTGGTATCAATAAACGTCATCTGGTAAAATATATACATATAAACTCTTAATCTGGTATAGCTATAAAAAGGTTAATTTGGTGAATACTTAAATATAGAGCACTGTTAGACAGGCAAGTTTCTGTAAATTAAAAATAACAGTCCCGGGTGTTGTTTATAGTTGAAAGTCCCGTGTTATGCACCTAATCTTAATTTTTCTGCTTATTATTTAGATTTTGGTTGCACAACAAACCACCTTAGTTATCGGTATCAGCAAAATCCACTATCGGTCGACCTCTAACGCATAATATGATGCCTGTAATCTGAATGGCCACAAATTGGTCTGTCAATGCCTACAACCTTTCAGTTACCAACTGTGATCTTTATCCAATTGACTACACACAATGTTTTGATTTTTAGCTTGTTTGACATTGTTTAATTGGTAGAAGAATAATGGGATTCGAAACATGACATGAAATTGGCCAGATCCAATCCCACGTCTCCCACATGAGCACCATATCTCAATACTTCATGTGTACTAACTGCTATACCATGACTCTGACTGCTAGTAGTTTTTTTGACATTGTAGAGAGAAAAAAAAATCTCTTTAAAAAAAGAAATCAGCTTTGTTTGCTTTGTAAGTGTGACTCACCAAGACTTTTTAACATCTTCTTCTCCAGCTTCTGGTCTTTGGCTTTGCCTGCTTCTTTCCCGTCTGTGACGACCTCTTCCTCCACATCCTCAGGCTCACCGGGCTGTTCAGTCACCTGATAGGTGCTGATAATGTCCTCCAGCTGCTGATCCAGATCATCAGTGAGGTCTTGGGTGACATCAGCCTTGGGGTCACCATTAGTAGGTTGGGAACAGATCTCCATTCTGATGAAATTCTACTGTTAAGACCAATCAGAGTTAGTCAAGCAGGATAGGAGCCAAGGCAAGTCAAATTTATTTGTATAGTGTTTTTCACAATACACATTGTTTCAAAATAGCTTTACAGTGGGTCATGCCTTAATGTCTTCACTTCACAGCTTTATAGAAATCATGCCTTATTATCTATAAGCCTTTGACTGTGGCAAAGAAAAAAAACCCAAAATTTAGTTAGAAGAGAGGAAAAGCCTTGAGAGGAACAAGACTCAGCTGGGGGAGCCAGTCCTCCTAACATGTATCACGTGTCCAGGGATAAAGATCTGATCATGGCTTTGATCAGCATTCACGATTTGATAATGTGGTGTTGATTTTTAACACTGTGTCATGGTCATTTATATATATATATATGAAATTTTGGCATTGATTTTGAAAATATGACTGATCAGGCAAAAAAACTGTCTTTTATTTAAGGATAGTGATCATATGAAGCAATTTATCATCACAAAGTTGTCTGGCTCCTTTTTAAATCATAATGATAACAGAAATCACCCAAAAGGCCCTGATCAAAAGTTTACATACCCTTGAATGTTTGGCCTTGTTACAGACACACAAGGTGACACACACAGGTTTAAATTTCAATTAAAGGTTAATTTCCCACACCTGTGGCTTTTTAAATTGCAATTAGTGTCTGTGTATAAATAGTCAATGAGTTTGTTAGCTCTCACGTGGATGCACTGAGCAGGCTAGATACTGAGCCATGGGGAGCAGAAAAGAACTGTCAAAAGACCTGCGTAACAAGGTAATGGAACTTTATAAAGATGGAAAAGGATATAAAAAGATATCCAAAGCCTTGAAAATGCCAGTCAGTACTGTTCAATCTCTTATTAAGAAGTGGAAAATTCGGGGATCTCTTGATACCAATCCAAGGTCAGGTAGACCAAGAAAGATTTCAGCCACAACTGCCAGAAGAATTGTTTGGGATACAAAGAAAAACCCACAGGTAACCTCAGGAGAAATACAGGCTGCTCTGGAAAAAGACGGTGTGGTTGTTTCAAGGAGCACAATACGACGATACTTGAACAAAAATGAGCTGCATGGTCGAGTTGCCAGAAAGAAGCCTTTACTGTGCCAATGCCACAAAAAAGCCCGGTTACAATATGCCTGACAACACCTTGACATGCCTCACAGCTTCTGGCACACTGTAATTTGGAGTGACGAGACCAAAATAGAGCTTTATGGCCACAACCATAGGCGCTATGTTTGGAGAGGGGTCAACAAGGCCTATAGTGAAAAGAATACCATCCCCACTGTGAAGCATGGTGGTGGCTCACTGATGTTTTGGGGGTGTGTGAGCTCTAAAGGCACGGGGAATCTTGTGAAAATTGATGGCAAGATGAATGCAGCATGTTATCAGAAAATACTGGCAGACAATTTGCATTCTTCTGCCTGAAAGCTGCACATGGGACGCTCTTGGACTTTCCAGCACGACAATGACCCTAAGCACAAGGATAAGTTGACCCTCCAGTGGTTACAGCAGAAAAAGGTGAAGGTTCTGGAGTGGCCATCACAGTCTCCTGACCTTAATATCATCAAGCCACTCTGGGGAGATCTCAAACGTGCAGTTCATGCAAGATGACCAAAGACTTTGCATGACCTGGAGGCATTTTGCCAAGACGAATGGGCAGCTATACCACCTGCAAGAATTTGGGGCCTCATAGACAACTATTACAAAAGACTACACGCTGTCATTGATGCTAAATGGGGCAATACACAGTATTAAGAACTAAGGGTATGCAGACTTTTGAACAGGGGTCATTTCATTTTTGTCATCGTTGCCATGTTTTGTTTTATGATTGTGCCATTCTGTTATAACCTACAGTTGAATATGAATCCCATAAGAAATAAAAGAAATGTGTTTTGCCTGCTCACTCATGTTTTCTTTAAAAATATATATATATAATAATATATATTACCAATTAACATTAACATAAACTACATAAACATTTTTGGAAAAACTCAATTGGTCTCTAAAATGTTTGGCATGATGGTAATGACATGCAACTGAATTGACATGATTTGTATTTTATTTTATTTTTTTTACTTTTTTTTTTAAAATATATAAATTTACTAGGTGACATTAAATAGACTGAAATTCTGCTAAAATTCACCTTTTAACACTTTCAACTGAGAGTGTAAGTATTACCCTGGTGACCACCAGAGGTCGCTAGTATGTTTATTGTTCACTTTGTGTCTTTCGTTTGATTATGGGTTTTGTAGTTCTTTCCTTTTCTTTGTTCATTGGTTCTTGTGTTCATTTGTCCTAGGTGTTCCTTGTTTGCTTATTAGTCCTTGTGTATTTAATCCCTCTGTTCCGCTGTGTTCTTTGTCAGTTCTTATCTATTCACGGCTGGAATGATTTGTTCTGTTTGCATGTTTTTTAGTTTCTTGTATTTAGTTTTTGGAGTTTTAATTAAAACTTATATTTGTTTTTAATAGCATTTTTCATACTGTCCCAACTTTTTGGGAATTGGGGTTGTATGTGTGTGTGTGTATATATATCTATATATATAGATATATATACACACACACACAGGCAGGGTTGGGGAGTAACGGAATACATTTAACAAGATTACGTGTTTAAAATACAAAATATAAGTAACTGTATTCCACTACAGTTACAATTTAAATCATTATAATTAGAATACAGTTACATTCAAAAAGTATTTTGATTACTGAAGAGATTACTTTGCATTTTATTGTCATTTGTTTCATTTAATATTTAGTCCTTTCAGATGGAAAACATTTATCCATATAAATGATGCGATCCAAAGTGCATTTGAACAGCAGTGAAACACTTTCTTATGATGTGTTACATTCATACGAGCAGACAGAGAAGTAAGTTTGAAGTAAGTTTGGAGCAGAAGAAATAGAAATAAACCTTGTGTAAATTGTCAGCTTTACGCTAAGATAAAATGCTATTTCTAGTCATTTTACATGCACATGTTACCAGACACGATTATATTTTTTTATCAAGAAAATTCACGTTAGATCATAATTTATTTTTTTCTAGTAAGACCTTTGATATTAGGGCAAAAATCATATTCTTGATAATAATTTTTGAATTGTTTTCCTGTAAAAATATCAAAAAATCCTTAAAACAAGATCAGTTTGATTTATCTTGTTTTAGAAACAACACTGCATAAGATATTTAGGTTTTTCAGAGAATGTATTTTTAACATGTGTATTTTGTCTTACTGTACTGGCAGAGTTTTTATAGTCAAAACAAGTGAAAAAAATCTACCAGTGCTGAAGAAGTAATCCAAAGTATTTAGAATACGTTACTGACCTTGAGTAATCTAACGGAATACGTTACAAATGACATTTTACAGCATGTACTCTGTAATCTGTAGTGGAATACATTTCAAAAGTAACCCTCCCAACCCTGTATATATGTATATTAGTACGTGTGTATATTATATATATATATATATATATATATATATATATATATATATATATATATATATATATATATATAATAGATATATATACACACACAACCCCAATTCCAAAATAGTTTAGCGTACATTTAATGTCCATTAATGATAATTATATATTTTCTAACCATAATTTAGGCCTGTATGAGGGTGTGTGTGCCCTCGTGCATGTGTGTGCGTGTATGCGTGATGATTAGGGATTAAGGGACATTTAATTGGTTTTACAAAATTAACTAGATATTGTTCCTTCACAAGTTAAAACAGAGATCTTCTTTCGCAAATGGTGTCATTGTATTTTGTGAAATAAGCAGGATATTGTTTTTTTTAACTATGGTTTATTTTATTTTTTTATTATTTTTTTTTACATTTCAAATAGCAAGAATGCTGCTTTTGACATCCTTCAAGGTAAAGGATGGAGTTTTGCATAATATCTCAGATTTATGATAGAAATTTGTGTGCTGAAAATATCACATGAATGCCTGCAAAAATATACAATTCTTAAAATTATTTTTAAAGAATTAATGCACATATGTCAGAATAGACAAATGAACCCTTAATTATGTGTGTTACTTGAAATGTAGCATTTAATCAGTGTCTGCTGTTTGTCCATAATATAGCTGACAAACTCACTAGGGAAAACATCCTTTCCCTTGCTTATAATATCAAAAAGGTGTTCACTGCTTAAGCTTTGCAACTAGCAGATATGTTATATTGAAAACAAATAACTTAAACCCACAGTCTAAACTAATAATCATCCATAGGCCTATGTTTAAAAGTGCACACATTACAAGTCAAATAAGATCAAAATGTTGAAAGGATTGCTTTTATTTTCTCTTCTAATTATTCATAAGGTGGTCTACAGGTCTACAGTCTGGGGTTGTTTATCCCTTGAGCAATGAAGTGACTATTTTCCCTGTTCATCTGGTTAAATTTAGCCTCTCTGTCTGGACCAGGGGCGTAGATTCCAGGGGGGATGGGGGGAGGTAACCTCCCCCATAATCAAAACAAGCAAGTACAACCCCCCCCCCCCCCCACCCAATATATATACCATGGTCAATAGAAACATGTAAATGCATCACGCTGCTACCCCTCGAAACCCCCCACCCCCCAGTGTTAAACCAAATCTACGTCCTTGGTCTGGACTGATAACTCCTCCTTTACAGGCATGGCACCTGTTCATGGCCTGAAGTCTATTTCAAGAGACTCTTAATATGGTCAACTTATCTGTTTATCCTCAGCACGTCTTGAAAGTAATGATTGTTCAGATTATATGTTTTATAATTACATAACACATTTAGAAAAAAATACATCCACAAAAAAATTTAATAAATAAATGTTGTTTTGCCTTTCAGTTGACCTACACGAAACATTAATTCATATCACTGTATTTTCCGTTTGTCTTTACAGGCACTGATATTTTCAGATATTCAACAGACACACAAGGCCTTAACACAGATTGAGTTAAAAGTACAATTACATACTATATGAGAACAAGCTTTTCGCCTGCTGGACACATATTGATATATATTTACCTTTCTGGTGCAGCAACATACAGTCAAGCGAATTCACATTAAGAAAATGAAAATGCAGTGGAGATATTCAGTAAAGTTCAGGAGGAGAATTGAGGAAACACTTACCAGCAGGAGCACTGAGAGAGTGTGTAGAGGAGTGAGAAATACTCTGAATGGCTGTCAGGGCAAAAGAGAGCAGCTGTGAGGGGCAGACCTCAAAATAATTTGGAGAGCTGACTGGACTGAGGAGATCATTTCAACTCATTGCTTTGCAGCAAACATATAAAGCGAACATTATTACAGATATGTAATGAACTCATATCATTGTAATAATTGTATAGCTATGAACATTTATGTATTTATGTTGGTTTTGTGTCATACTTTTGTTTAATCGTCTAATCTGTCAAATCTAACAAATCTAAAGTCTATTGGCTTTCTGACACCATGTACTGTGCATGTGCTTACATTATTGTAAACAATAGGATTGGTCTATATCGGGCTACTGTTTAAAATGGAATAAATAAGCCATTTACATTTATGCATTTGGCAGATGCTTTTATCCAAAGCAACTTACAGTGCACTTATTACAGGGACAATCCCCTCAGAGCAACTCAGAGTTAAGTGCCTTGCTCAAGGACACAATGGTGGTGGCTGTGGATTGAACCAGCAACCTTCTGATTATCAGTTATGTGCTTTAGCCCACTACGCCACCACCACTCATAAGCCCTATATTATCTGCATGGGGGGGGTTGGGGTGTATATTGCATACAAATAAAAGTTTTATTGCTTATTTTTTCCAATTTAAACAGTAGCCTACACTTTTTTTTATTATAACAGTATTATGTGGGTCTATTCTGACCGATATTAAACGCAGATAATAGTTTCATGGCTTTTTTTTTTTTTTTGCATTTAAAGAGTAGCCTAAATTTCTTTTTTATTATTGTATTGGTTTAATTTGATCGATATTAAATGGTGATAATAGTATCAGGCCTTATTTTTCTATTTTAAACAGTAGCCTAAACTGTTTTTTATTATCATATCGGTCTGATTTGACCGATATTGAATGCAAACAATAGTATCAGAGCTTATTTTTTCAATTTAAAGAGTAGCCTAAACATTTTTATTATCACAGTATTATGTGGGACTGATTTGACTGATATTAAATGGATATAATAGTATCAGGGCTTATTTTTTCCATTTAAAGAGTAGCCTTTTTTTATTATCATTTCGGCTGATTTGACCAATATTGAATGCAGATAATAGTGTCGAGGCTTATTTTTTCCAAATTAAACAGTAGTTTAAACTTTATTATTATTACAGTATTATATCGGTCTGATTTGACAGATATTAAAATGCAGATAATTATGGCAAGCCGATTTTGCCTTTAATGCATCCAGTGTTACTTCTTGTAATTGTATTTGTACTAGTAATATTTCAATTAAAGAGCTCTACAATATATTTTTTACTAGTAAGAATGCAATTGCAAAGCTCTACAATTGAATTACAGAGCTCTGCAATGGCATTTCACTAGTAAAAATTCCAATTAAAGAGATCTACAATTGATTTTGTACTAGTAAGAATTATAATTACAGAGCTCAACGATTGCATTCTTACTAGTAAAAACTTGTATTCATTAGATGCAAAAAAGAAGCGAATACACCCATTTTCCTTTCCAAATCCCACCTGAGGTAGGCTACATTTCAAAATAAAGGCCATGTGTGACATGGTATGATATTATGTGAAATATTTATACAAGCTTATACAGCAAACATATTGATTGCATTCACATAGTGTCAGAATTATCAAGAATATCGGAATAATATTTAATCACTATACTAATTCACCTCTGTATACTCTTGAAAAAAGTTCAAAGACATTTTTCACATGTCAGTAACTCATGTGGTCCACTGTGGTCTGTAACATCTACAGTATAGTTTTTACAAACCTGCCAGTCAGAAACTAGTGGATTTTGTCCCGAAAATGATGAAAACTGTATTAGTATTTTTTATTGTATTTTTTTTATCAAAATGTTTTGAATGTAAATGTGTAGATTATGTAAACATTTGCAATGAGTACAGAGATGTACATGCAAAACAGTAGAAAGACGAGTAATTTTAAATGTTTTTCTGATTATTCTTTTTTCATTTACCCTGGCATTGTTTTTCCTTCATTCACAAGTTGTGCCTATTGTATGAAATACCTGACAAAAATATTTTTTATAACAGAATTTGTAATGATTTTAATCTTTTAAATAAATGTATATTAATATATGATAGAATATAATATATAATCATATACTGTATATTCATAATACAGTTTGTGCCCCCCCATATACATATTTATATACATTTTCCCACCTGACAATTTATACAAGCCAGATGAATATGAATATGCATGAGGCTCCATTACCATAATGAGATGGCACTGAATAGAGAGCTCTACAATGCAATTTTAACTAGTAAGAACCACTATTGTAGAGCCCTAAAATTACATTTATACTAGTAAACATTTATTACAAGTAAGAATTCCGTTTACAGAGCTCTGCAATTGCATTTTTACTCGTAAGAATTGCAATTAAAGAGTCCTACAATTACATTCCTACTAGTAAGAATTCCAGTTACAGAGCTCTGCAATGAGAGGGATGACGTAAGCTCGTTGGTAATGGTGCGCTTCCTGACTCCTCCTCCACGTGACACATGACCTTACCAACGAGCTTACGTCATCCCTCTCATGAGCGCACATCACAGAGATGTACCGAAGCAAACATTTGTAGTTAAAAACTATATAAGTATTGTTTTGTTTCTAAAAATAATCAACCGTTTGCATTCAGAAGAACTTTATCTGTTGACTGGAGTTGTGTTGATTATTTTGATGCACCCTAAATATGCATTTTGGACCGTCAAAAAATGGAGTACATTCACTTGCATTGTTTAGAGGACGAGGCCTGAAATGAAATCCTAAAAGTCTTAAATTCTGTTTTGATGAAGAAACAAACTCAGATGCATCTTGGATGGCCTGAGGGTGAGAAAATTATCAGCAAATATTCATTTTTGGGTGAACTATTCCTTTAATGCAACTTTTTACCGTAACAATTCAATTAGAGAGCTCTGTAATTGGAATACTTACTAATAACAATTAAATTGTAGAGATCTCTAATTTGAATTTTCACTGGTAACAATTGAATTGTTGAGCTCTCTAACTGGAATTCTTACTAGTAAAAATGCATTTATGACGAGTAACGCTGGGAACATTAAAAGATAATTTGGCCTTCCATAGATAATAGTATCAGGGCTTATTTTTTCCATTTAAAGAGTAGCCTTTTTTTTTATTATCGTATCGATCTGATTTGACCGATATTGATCGCAGATAATAGTGTCAAGGCTTATTTATTTATTTATTTTTCAAATTTAAAAGCCTAAACTTTTTATCATTTTTATGTGGGTCTATTTTGACCGATATTGAATGCAGATAATAGTTTTAGGGCTTATTTCTTCCTACTTAAACAGTAGCCTAAAATTCTCAACTTTCCTTTTACCAGGATATAAAAGTACTAAACTTTTCTGTCTTGCATTAAAATGTTTCAGTGTTCTTTTGAACTTGAAGCATGTCAAATTCTAGATCGGAGATTTCACTGTGAACGCTTTTCTTTTAAAACAACAAAGAGATATAGATTTGTAATATTGGTCATCATATCAAAATTATATATGGGCTATTATTATCGGCTATATAATATTCATAAAAAAGTCCTATATTGGTGCATCCATGTAAAGAATGTCACATTTGTCACACTGTTTAACTGACAAATTAATATATAAAGGAGCTTGTGTTTGTGTTGTAGTTCTTCAATGAAGCCTGCCTTGAAGCATTTTAGAATTCAAATTAAATTTAAGAAAGACAAAATAAGTAGGTACTTCACTTTGTACTCATGAATAAAATATAACCTTAACCACACCTTAAATTCAGTGACAATAAACACCCATTTTGGGAGAATAGAAAAATAATAGTCACTCACAAAAGTCACACATTTATGTCATTGTATCAATAATTTGTTTGTCTGTTACCTTACACTCATATAGATTTTACAAGGGTCATTTTTCTGTCAAATTTGCCATATATAATTAAATTAATGGGGAGTTAATATAAAAAAACATATATAAAATAAGAATGAGGTTACATGTTAGATAAAACAGTTTGTAAAAGTGTATGTGTACATGCATACACTTTAAAGTTCTTCATTATCCAATACAAAACCATTTAACCAATGCAGCATAGATATTTTGGCCATGCCTCCATTAATCTCAGTGTGAAAAGACCTTTTGATAGTGTCTATAGGCAGAGCACGGCATATTTTCAGGATCGCACAGTATGGCTCTCTGTTTGCATCAGATTACATGGCACTCTGTAAAAACCACATGGATAAATGTTGACAACAGCTTTTGACAATCTTTGTTGAGAGTTGGGACAAGCACTCAAGAGAGTCATTATAAAGTCTGATTAAATGAGGAGGACAAACAACTCTCCACTTGGACTCCGGCTGGTAAGATTACACCAAGAATGCTGTAAAATATAATCAAATTGATGCTTTTGTTTATTATTTGCACAACTATGTTACCATCAGTGATATTTAAAATGTTAAAAATGCAAGAATATATATATATATATATATATATATATATATATATATATATATATATGCAACATGCAAAAAGTTTAGTTACTGTATATTAATAAGCTATGTTTTAAAACTTTAATTAGTGCCTGATTTGTTCATTTTCAAGAAACAACTGATGCAATTGTTTTTTACTTCCATCTCTTATATGGTATTTAATAATCTCACTTTATGCCTTAAATGCATTGTATTTTTGTTGGCTGTTCTCCCACAATGTGTCAAAGGCTTGTTGTTTTGCTGACGTAGTTGAATGGGGATTATGTGTAGACCACATGTCCAATCCTTTTGTTTTTCCTTTTTTGTTGTCTTTCTGTACCCCCTGGGTAAATTGATGAAGGTAGAGCAAATGAAAGGGAAATATGCATTGATGGGAGCTTTTGCTCCATTGCAAAAGGTCAACAGGCACACCAGAGTTTGAACCGATGTTCATCAGGAGGCAACAGGTCTGCAATGAGGGCCAGACATCACTTTGTAGTAGAACTTAAAGAACAAAGACATTACCATGTCCTTAAACTACATAAAGAACTTCTATGAGGGATGTGTAAGTAAGACAGAACTGCTGTGTCTCTTTTGGTTTGTAATATAGCAGGGGACTTTTCATTTTCATTTTAATATTCTGTTTTATTGCTTTTGGTGGCAAAATCAAGAACACAAATTTATGGGGCCTGGGTAGCTCAGCAAGTAAAGATGCTGATTGCCACACCTGGAGTCATGAGTTCGAATCCAGGGCGTGCTGAGTGACTCCAGTCAGGCTTCCTAAGCAACCAACTGGCCTGGTTGCTAGGGTGGGTAGAGTCACATTGGGTTAACCTCCTCATGGTTGCTATAATGTGTGATTTTTTTTTTTACTTAGCACCTATAAATTTTATGTTGTCACCCTATTTTTTTAACCCTTAGGAAAATTAACAATGGTTTTACTGTATAATATTGACTGTAGTGTAGAATGTAGTATGGTTAAATTTATGGTTACTATGGTTTTACTACAAATATTATGGTTTAATTATGGTTACTGTTGTAAAACCATGTTTAATTTTCTTAGGTAATGTCACCCTAAATAAATATAACTATCAAGTTAATGTTATTGAATTTTGCAATCAGAACTGAGTGCAGAATATAAATAATATCATCCGATTGTTATGTATCTAAAAATATTTTCTTCTATAAATAGCTTTGATGTAGTTAGCTAATTTTTGTTTTTAGCTTGTAGCTTGGGAGGCTACAGTTTCAAAGTACAGCTTCCCCAACACTGCTTTCATGTATATAAATGCATTATTTCCAGCATTGCACTTTAAAAAAAAAAAAACCATATCAGTCAAATACTACTTCAAACTCATGGTTTGTTTATTGAACTAAACTGATATTCAAAAAGAAAAAATGAACAGATTTTGGGGAAAAAATGACAGATTGTCTAGAGAAAACATTATTTACTTTCAAATAGAGTTACATTGTACAGAAGCCCTGAACCGCAAGGTGAAAAGAAAAATAACTCTATATGCCTTCCTGAGCCTATTTCTTACAATTTTATTTTCTCTTTCTCTCTGAAAAAAATGTTCTCTCTTAAAAATGCAACTCTCATGTGTGCCTTTTGAGGAGAGAAAAAAATTCATAGAGGAAAACAAATTATATAGAGAAAAACATTTCAGAGAGAGAGAAAAAATGTAGAAAAAACATTTCAGACAGGAAATAAATTCAGATAAAAAAAATTAGAGAGAGGAAAAAAAAACATTTTTAGAGAAAAAAATTCAGAGAGAGAGAAGAAAAAAATTTAGAAAAAAATTCAGATTGAAAAAAAAATTCAGAGAGAGATAAAAAAAAAAAAAAACATTTTTAGACAGGAGAAAAAATTAAAAGAGAAAAAAGAGAGAAACAAAATGTAGCACATAGGCTCAGGAAGGCACTAAGACACCTGAACACAATTTTTTAATTTGCGGTTTGGGGCTTCCATAACATCACTGCTGTTTTGTTATTGGCAAAGCTGTGTTGTTTGATTTGGTCTTTTCTAGCTCCGGCCTCCAACTGTGATTGGTCAGTTCCATACCCTGTTTTTTGGCTCTGTGCGCATGTTCTTCCTGGGTGTTCTGGGGTTTGCAGTTTATGGGAATGAGGCCCTTCACTTTAGCTGTGATCCTGACAGACGAGAGCTCAACCTCTTCTGTTATAATCAGTTTAGACCTGTGACGCCCCAGGTACTGTTTACAAATCTTACATTAGTGATATTATGCTTTATATTTTTCAAAAGGTCAATTACACAAATGCTTGTTTTTGTATGTTGGTTAAAAACCCTCTTAAAAAAAAACCTCTTAAATTAGAATATTTTTTGTGAATTATATGCTCCAAACTAAAAGTCCAATATCTAAATAAGTAAACCCAATAAAACCACACTGGTAGCCTATAAATTATGACAAGGATCGAGTTTTGAGTGTTTAAAGGACAAGAGTGCTTTTATAAACGTCAGATCAGGGCATGTTCTCACATATTTCTTGGGGCAAGTTTTCACATGTGTTTTATATGTTGTTGTACACTGTATGTGATTGTATACTGTTTCATGAATTGATTTGTGCTTAGTAATTGTTTTACTGTTTAAACTGAACTTGAAATAGGTTATTTAAAGGCAGGTTCCCATTGTGACAACTTCCCTTATATGTGTGACAACATCAAGGTGTGTTCAATGAACTGTATCCTGGGCAATGACAGTGGAAATGTTCAATAGCTTCTATATAGTCAAGACTTTAAAGTATGTGTTTATTGAGAAATTGATTTTCAAAAGTAAACTTACCTCGAACAATATTCACAAGTGTGAGAGCAAGCCCCAGTCTTCCAGATCTCATCTGCATTTTTCTTCTTTCAGGTGTTTTGGGCTCTTCAGCTAGTGACTGTGCTCGTTCCAGGAGCTGTGTTCCATCTTTATGCAGCCTATAAAAACATTGACCAAGAGGATATTCTGGAACAACCAACATACACTGTGTTCTACATCATTTCTGTCCTCTTGCGAATCGTCCTGGAGGTGGCAGCATTCTGGCTTCAGAGTCGTCTCTTTGGATTCCTGGTTCATTCGTTGTACTTCTGTGATGCCAGTTCACTGGAGAAAGCATTCAACTTGACCAAGTGTATGGTGCCCGAGCACTTCGAAAAGACCATCTTCCTCAGTGCAATGTATATTTTCACCATTATCACCCTGATTTTGTGTATGGCTGAGATTTTTGAAATACTCTGCAGAAGGCTGGGCTATCTAGCAAACCAATGACAACCATGAACCATGAATAATTTCGTAATTTCCATCCATTCAGGTTTTGTCGCATTATTCTGTGCCTCAGGCAGAATGATATGCTGTGAAATGCAGAAATAAGCCTTTGTAAATATTTTGGACATTAATAAGCTTTGAACTATATTCTTCTGTTCATTTTATCTTTTTCTGATCACTGCAATGCTGACTGTGATCATTGTCTTTTAATGCTCTTGTCATGAAACTTAGCCCTTCTTGTTTTATGTATTTTTGTAGAAGTGTGTTTAATTACAAATATTAAACTATTTAAACCTTAACTAGCCAATCTCTCATGACCTCACATAAACAGTGGGGTCAAAATGTCTGAGACCGCATTGAAAATCTGAGATTATTTTCAATTAAATGTAGAAAACATAATAAAAAGTTATAGTATGGACTATTTATAATTAAATTTATATTAATTAGAAAGTAATGCAAAATAGAAGCGTTGGCACAAGTGGTCTCAGACCTGGATCACACTGCAAATCACATCACAAAAAATATTGACACTGTAAAATGAAAAAAAAAAAAAACAATTCTGAGAGAGTAAATTACATAATTATGTGATAAATAATCAATTAAAAAGTTGACCCTGTTTTGTCAGGATCAAATACTTATTGATTTATGAATAATATTTCATTTTGAGGTAAGAACATTGTCAACACGTTTATATAATATACTTTAATGTCATTGTTTTAGAGTAAAACAAATACAAAATCAGCTGCTTTTATAGGCAAAAACAGAAATATCATGAATTCATATTTGATGACCATGTATCTGTCTGTAAGATAAATAACACAATGTTGTAGTTTCTAAAACGCCATAAATTCAAACTAGGTACCTTAAAATCTTTAATATGTAATACTGTAAACATGACATGAAAGTTCTTTCAATATAAACTTTTTAATCCTCAGACTATTAATATAAATACCATACACTGAAAGGGGATGTTATACCAGTTGCTACTTCATTTGATATGCATATGTTTAATATCAGATAGCACTTATACCCTCTTAAAGACATTTAAAATGACATAAGCTAAAAATGCGTACATTCAAACAGTCAGACAAGTTCAAGACCCCTCGATGGCAAGAAAAAAACATATACTATTAACTTTTTTTTTTAAATGTTTTTTTTTTTTTACTAAAACTAAACTCTCTTTAAAAGTAATTACAGTACATGATAGCAATTGTGTGTGTGTGTGTGTGTGTGTGTGTACATACACACATGTATACCTGTGTGTGTAACACATACATAGTTGTTCACATACAGTATGTGCACATATAGTGACTGGAATGTTGTGCCATATGATTAATCAATCAACAATCATCACCTAAAATGATTAAAAATAGCTCCAATATTGATGACACTGCATTCAGTCTATCGACTCGCTAGACAGTGCTTCAAATTGTCACTATAATTCATAATACTTAACACTTTTTAGATAATAATATGATGTCAAATGCAGATCTATATTAAAATGCCTTGTAATGACATTTTGTTGCTTAAGTGCCGAAAAATCTAACGACTACAGAAGGAAACGAGATATGATACATTTAGAAAAATACTAAGTGGTAGAGAAGGTTTAACCAAAAGGATTGTTTAAATAATTTACATCCACACTTTACAGTTCATTATCTTGAATGCATACTGTATAATGCAGTTAAGTTATGAAGGTGCCAATAAGAATATACAACAGCATACAAGCCAATATCAAGCAGAGATTAATGCAATATGCAAACTTTAACGTTCGTAATAAGTGCAATCTCAAAAGCAACCACAATGCCTCATATTAGTTCTTAATAACTTAATAACCACCACTATTTTTAAGATAAGTGCATAAACAGGGTACATCTAATGACTTTCTCTCATTGAGAAATATGCAAACATCTTAAAGGCACAAGCAGAAGTCAATGAAGACAGTTTCAGTACAAATGGTGATCAGTGTTTTGTTTTGAGTTATACTTGAGACATAATGATGCATATGACTTCCTGAAGAAAATGTTTACATTTTCCTGGAAAAGCAGTTTTAGATCTGCAATTGAAATAGTTTCATTAAATATTTGATTTAGTATTTTTTGCATGTATTGTTGTAAATATCATCTTCATGTATAATTTGTACACCATGTATAGTTGAGATTTGTATGGCAGGTACAGAGAATATGGCATGCGAACTGAAATGAACATAAATATGAAATGCCGTGCATATTCTGTGTATTATTTTTAACCAAAACTCCAGAGTCTTGGTCAGGCTCCCAAAACATAGTCCATGCAAATACGTAAACGCAGATGCTTCGAGCCATATGCCAGCTGAATTTTGTGCACTGTTGCATTCCTGAATTCAAGTACATGTTGCATTCTCAGCATTGTCACAAGGGACGCTACAACAGGCAGTAGCGTAAAATTGTCTCCTCCGAGGGTCAGTTTTCTCTTTAAGATCATTGTGCAAAGGGGCCTCAGTTTGTTCCTGGGAGGCAGCAGATGCCCTTACTCTGCCCCCACCCTAATCCTAACTATATGGAGCCTGTAAGGCTGAGTTCCCTGCAAGGAACAACCAGAGGCACATTTCTCCCATCGTGACTACTGTCATGGTGGAGCAATAGAAAATATGGCTGTGCAAGTTAGTAAGTCGATATGTTTCTAGTAAGTTACCTGAAAAACAACACATCTGATTTAATGGCACAGAGATTTGAAGGTAACTCTATCACCCCCTTGAGTACTGAGGTTTGTTACTGCCACCGAGCAATGCAAGAACGCACATTACGTTCAACAGAACCACACTTTTGCAATGAGCTAACCAAGCATTTGCAGTTGCGTATTTGCATAGAGTATGATTCTGGCTTTAGCTTGATTTCAGCTTTTGAATGTGTTTGTACAGCGCTAAAAATCAACTTTTAGGAGGTTTATCGGTGGCATCTTCTGTTGTTATTCTGAGGGACGCAATAGCTTTTGCACAGATGTAGACACTCTCCTCCTTTTTATCGTCTTTGCTAGGAGGTCCAGGGCGAGAGGTTTCGGTGTCTCCATCGTAGGTCACTCTAGGATCTGGCACAGGTGCTGAGATCTGGCTGGAACTAGCCATCTCTGATATGTTCTCCTGCTGAAGTGATGGGAGTAAATTTCTCTCCTGAGCAGCACCAGATGTCGATGGAGATGGCATCCTTAAGCCCCCAATAGGGATCATTGGAACAGGTTTTGGTACCTGTCCTTGAGAGTGCAAAGGCAAATGACTGAAGATGTCAGGCTGCAGGGTAGTGGACAGATCTTTGCTGCTGCATAGGCCAACAGGAACATACAGATTCAGAGGAGTACCTTCTCGATCCTGAAAAATAAGGAATGTGTAGATTATTATGCTGTTTATTATATATAACTAAGTAATGGCCTATTCACAAAAAGCCAGCATGATAAAACCAGTGGCTGCTGGTCAGAGGAGGCAAGGAAGGCAAAGCCTCCTCAAGAATATGTTCAAAATGAACGTTGTTTTAATCAGTTTACCTACTAACATACACAACTCAGATGCCTTTAATGAAAAATATGTTTTTCTATTTATTTTTCTTTCATGCATAGTAGAAATGTGAGTTTCTATTACTGTATGAATCGATATGAATGCCAGAGGAGGCTGACGGCATACAGCCTCCTCTCATTAGTAAACTGACCAATCAAAATGGATATTCAAATGGTGCAACGTCATCTGCTTCCATTCAAAAAACGTAAAAAAAAAAACTAACAAAAAAAAAAACAAACAGAGTCAAAATGAAATTTGCCTCTTTCCGTGTTCATAACCAATCATTATCAGAGGTAACCATTCAAGCCAATTAGCTTTAAATATCATGTTTATGCTTCATCACGTCTGCTTGTGGATAACGTGAAAGGTAAAGAGAAACTTTCAAAATATGGCAAAATATAGGTGGAATAAAAGTTATTGGAAGATCAGAAAATATGTGAAAGTCTGAAAGACATGATCATATATTTAATTGACGCAGTGAAGCAGTGGAGGATGGAGTTCATCTACACATACAGTACAGTAGCTATTAGGTGAGTAGATGTTACTGTACATGGAATGGGGCCTCCATTAATTTATAAATGTTTGCATTGATCTTAGTCATTAGCTGGCGCTGCATCATTTGTTCCGTTTGTTTGTTATATTTACAAGCGCTGAGTTGGTGATCAGAAAGAGTTTAACACATCTGTAGTTATCAAGACTATTTTAAGATATCAGGGAGAGGATATCATATGTGTACGGGAGCATAATTACCAGCAAAAACATATCATAATATATGATATTTAGACCCACTGCAATCTTTTATTGGCTTTATCTTTCTATACTAATTTGTATACAGTATTTGCCTCCTCTGAAAATTCTGTCACAAACTGCCACTGGATAAAACATGCACAACAAATTTGAACTATATAGGTAAAGTTTGTCAAGACAAACTTTAATGTTGGCATGAAAGTCTTGTTTTAAATTTCAAACAAGTTTTAAAAGTTTGATGGTTACACAGATTTTACAGAAAGAAAATAGTTAGCTAGCTAGCTAGATAGTCCGACAGACTGTCACAAAGGGACTAAGTATACTGCCCCATGTCAAAAGAATCAACCCCCATGTCTCTACAGTATTCTGGTGCTGGTGCTGGCTCCTCACACTTAAGGACTGTGACACGTTTAGTGGATGTAGCTTGAATGTTTTAGGATGAGTTTCAGTCAGAGATTTTGATCTTGGTCCAGGGATTATGAAAAAAAAACTGTAGAATAACAGTATGATGGATTTTTCAAGCCAACATCAAAACAAAACTGCATTTTTATAAATGTCTTTACACCAAGCCCAAAGTAATACGATGATCTGTAATTTTGTATTGTAAGTGCTGCAAGTGACAAAGAAATTACAGACTTCGCTTTTAATTGAAAGCAAATCTACACATTCAAAAGCAAAAAGTTACGTTGAAAGCATACCATTTTCGTCTCTGATTGCATTCCGATGATTGGTCTAAGGGTAGAGCTTTGATATCTAATACTTCTTCCCTGATCCATGTGGGCCCTGTGCTGGTAAGACCCCCTAAGCGGGGACAAGGCCCTGAGCACCCCTTTTTGATGACCTAGTGGAGACTGCGCTCGCTGACCTGATGGGTCGGCCCCAGTAGGGATCAGCCTTACAGGTGAGAGCTGGCAAATAGGTGAGAAATCCTCTCTGAAACTCAGATCTCTCCTCGGAGAAACAGCCCTCAAAGGAGATGAATCACAGCTTGACAACAGATGATGTTGTGGTGACAGGTCTCCTCGTGGACATATGTTCCTCTGAAGAGGTAAGTCCCAGCATGGCGACAGCAGCTGAGGTGGGCAGAGCTCAAAAAAGGTACTCGATTGCTCCAAGGTCAGATCATCCTCAATACTCGAAGAGGAGACTTCAAGCTGTTCCTTAGGTAGATTGCGGCTAGTGTCCATGTGTTTCATGAGACAGCTAGACAGACATGGCTTGTTGACTGCATAGGGCTGAGGACTTGTGCTTCTGGACAGCATTTTTGGTGTAAAATCACCATCGCATTCATCATCTTCCTCATCGTCTGGCTCATCTCCATCCTCATCAGAGTCCTCCGCATCTGAGAACTGATGTTTGAGGGTTGTTTCCATTGGCCTGATATCTAAGGACTTCAGGATGTCATCTACACAAGCAGTAAGAGCAGAAAATGATATTATCTTAGCTATATGACCAAAGTAGTTATTAAAGCTAAAATATCGTACAGGAAAATTAGGCACTGTAACGTTTGATAACGTTTCACCTCTGCTTTCCTACTAAAAAATTTAAAATACAGCGACGCTACCACCTGGCGACTAAGAAATGTAGTTAAACTATTAGCTTTGATATTTGAAGCGATAATAATGCCCAGCATTGCAGATAAATTAAAGTTCCTACCTGCATCCTCTGTATTATCCATGGCTGTGGGTGATACTCCAAGTTCAAGGCATTTTTTCATGTGAGCTTTTGACTTCATATGCTTGGTGAGATTACCTAAATAAAGAGACATGTTATTATTCAATCTTAGCGCAACAGATTTTCTCATTAATCTTTCTTGATATTATATGAATGTTGTAAAACAAACCTTTAGTTTTAAAGGCAAAGTTGCAGTACTTGCAGATGTAGGGTCTCACATCCGTGTGAGTTCGTATGTGTTTCTTGAGCATGCTTGGCTTCTTGCAACGAATACCACATTCTTCACAAATATATTTTCCCCGACCACGGCCCCTCACGTACACATAGTCCTCATTTGACTTATACCTGACAGAGATAAACCAACAGAAGAAACACTTTTATCAGGATGCAATCGTTTACAGTTGCTAACATTATAAGACTACACTATCTTACCCTCCTTCAAAAATCTTTACACGGGCTGGTTCGGGTTGTCGTATGGAGGAAGCAATGTCCTCTCGTAAATATTTGCTTCTCTGGCTAATGTCTCTTAATTTCACTTCATGTTTTGTATCTTCCTCTCTGTATTCCAGAGTTACCTGAAACATCACAACATACTCTGTAGATCAGATGGCTAAATATCTATGGAAACAATTAAGAGGTAAATATAGCACAGCATCAAGTGGTAAATAACAACAACCACAAAAAACAACATACTTGTTCTTGCTTCAGTATCCAAGGAGTGGAGGTGACAAGAAGTCCAGGTTGATACATAGTAGCGATTGTATAAATAGAATTTTGCATCCCCTGTTTTGATCGGAGAAGAGCAAGAACCATCCCAGTGCTAAGATTGGGTGGGTTGGGGTTATGGCATCTCACAAACCACGAGGCATACTCTGAGAAATGTGCTGCTGTTTGGGTGCTATTTGGTTTAGTGGAGTTAAGATAGCACCAGCTCACACAAGTTGTGGTGTGAAGACCTGAAAGCTGAGACAAAAGTAAAGCACCTATAGAGGAGCTATGACTGGCCATCAAGTGTTCTGCCATTAGTTTGCGTTCCATCATAGCAGTATCTAGAGGAATACTGACAGAAGATTGTAACTCTAGGTTGGACTCATCCATTTCTACCTCTTCCGAAGGCTCACATTGGTCTTGGGTATTTTTTGATTTGAAACTCTTGGGACTTTCTTTGTCATCTTCGAGATTTCCTAACTCCACAGCACTCAGCTCTTTGACAATTTGGCCGTAAATGCTCTCATCTTTGACTCGTTTTTGCTGCTTTGCCTTGATGAAGAGTTCAACGCTACTTGCAGGAGAGAGAATGCGCTTGTTTGCCCCACCACTGGGGGCCTCTGTAGTTGAGATGGTTTTGGAGGTTAATGAAAGAGGTATGCCTGTATTAAGCTTTGCTGGTGATGCTGGTGGGCTGCGCAAAAGTCGTCTTGGGTGCCCTAATATTTCAGATGATTCACAAGATATGTTAGTTTGTGGTGTGACTGTGGCAAGACTTTGACTGGAGAATGTTTTGTGTTCTATGCATGAGATAGAGTTCTGTAGTTGAGAATCGAGAATATGAGATATGCTAGTGTATGTTATGTGTCCATAGGATGGCACTTGCATTTGAATTCTGACAGGAACTAGAAAACTGGACATGTTTTGATGGGCTAATGCATGCTGAGCTTGTGAAAGGACTGCTATTGTGGACAAAACATTGCCTACGCTCTGCGAACAATCTTCCCGGAGGTTTCTTAAGCTAATATACGATTCAGATGCCTTGGAATCTTCTTGTTCCTTCTTAATTAAAAGCATTATACTATCTGGGTCCAAAACATGGCTAACATTGGGCTGAGTGTATTGCTTATGAGATGAGGTTTGTATTTGGCTAACTTGTTTGTGTTGTTGAAAAGGACTGCTAGAAATCAAAGAATATCTCATTTTCTCAATGGATCCCTTAGGTAAAAATTGTTTGTTTGGTGAGGTTGTTCTCCTGCTGGTTTCATCTAGAACTGTGGAACTGTGTGTTACAATCTCTGGTTCGCCACTTAACGATGCTTGCCTAACCAAGTAGCACCTTCTATGCTCTTTTACTTCTTCCTGGCTAAATGTAGGAGACAGACTACCATAGTCAAAAGACTTGCTTCGAAACTCTGGAAACTCTAAGGGTTCGTTATAAGGTGACTGCTCTGATGCAGAACATATCATCTCTTTGTGATGACTCTGTGAACCTCCTGGTACAGATAATAACTCCAATGGCCTATTAAACTCATCTGGGTTGGTTTGGGATGAAACATAAATGGTCTCCTCTCTGTCAAGGGACTGGGAAAAGCTTGAACTGTGAGACAAATTGCTATCTTGACTTGGGCTTCTGGAGAGACTCGTGCAAGCAGATTCAAAGCTAGATTCTCTAGAAGAACAATCTATCTCTGCTAATCGCAAGCGTTTCTTTTTGGGTGGCAGTTTATCCATTGGAAACTGTGACAGTGTCTCACTTCTCTGTGGCCACTGGAACTCTTCAGTATGCTTTTCCCTTTGCCTGACCCCTACATCCACAACTTTTTCTGGTCTGTCAGGCTCCACAGTTACTCTAATCTCTGGGACTTGGATACTGGGCTGAGGTGTTGGCTGTTTAGCCATGTGACATTTCTGGTGCAATAAACTGCTGCTTCCCAATTGCCATTCTATTCCTTCCGAGCTATGATTTAAGTCATTTCTCTGACCCTCAATGCTATGTTCCTTTTTTGTGAATTTGTAAAGGCCAACTTTGTCCAACGGATGTGATCTAATGTCAGTTGGTTTTTCTGAGGAGTTTAGCTGATTGAATGAATTTGTGTGCTGAATTACAGAGATTACATTGCTCCCAGCTCTTCTCTCAGTGTCACAGAAGGCAGTATCTAAGATAGTTTCTTTTGTCTCAGATAAGTCTGAGGGCTTATCTTGGATATGAAAATCTTCCTCCTCCATGACCTGCTTGTCTTTTCTACGTTTCCTTGAAGTTTCTGACAATTGGCTTTGGGAAATCGAACATGACTCAGTTTCTTGGTAGTTCTCCACACCCATTTTAGAATCATCTACGCTGTGAATTTTCAACTCTGATTTTAAGTTACAAGCTAGATGCATGTAGCAGTCTGATTCTGCATGTCCTTCATTAGTGGAGTGCTCAAACGCAGCTTGCCGCATGAGTCTTCTCATTCCCACCAGGCCCCGGTAGGTCACATCAGCACCTGGCATTCTCTCATCAAACGAATTACTGCTTCTTAACCCTAGTGGTGCATCCAGATTTAAATTAGTTGAGGTTGGAAGCGAGTTACTGCGCAAGAACATGCTACTCTCTGATGCCGTTTCCAGTAGATCAGTGCTAGCAGGGATTTGACATTCTTGATAATCTTCCTCTTCGAAAGAATCAATTTTTATTGATCGGACTAGGTCTTTTTTGCTTCTATGTATAGAGGATACTGTGTCACCAGGCGTCATGCTTTTGTTTAGTTTAATCATGCAACTTGATGTTGCCTCATTTTTGTCTGTCATACAGGTCTGTACAGTGATTGATTTCTTTGGCCTGGTAGTTGGTCTGTAACATTTCCCAAACATAATTTCTTGATACGACTTTGCGCTTTCACTTGACTGGTTGAACTGTTGCTCAGCACTCTCAGAACGTGAGAAATAGCCAGAATCAGTGCTCCCTTTACTGTATGAGCTGGGAAGAGAAAGAGACTGTTCTGAGTCTTGATTTTTCTTCTCCGAAAGTCTAAGTGCCAGTCTTTGCTTGATGGTGGAGAACTCAACCATTTGGTCAACCTGAGCAATTGCGGCAGGTGCCATCATTTCCTGAAATTGCCATAAAGAAACTTTTCCTGATGATGCAGTTTGCATTTTTAGTGAACTCTGAGTGGAGAGCATCACGGCTTCTTTCTTTGTCAATTTTCCCCCCTTTGCTTGTATGAAACCCTCTGTGTCTTTGATATGGCTTGTTGCATCCAAGGCCAAGTCTTCCACAACCTCATCATCTGTGTCTGTGCTCTGCTCTACATCAGAATGCATCTCACCCTCCACAACTGTCAACTCCTCCAAACCCATATGATTGCTGTCTTGTCCTGAAAATAACATCAACCCTGCTTTGACTGCATGAGTGTGAGATTTTCTGTGTTTGTACAAGTTGCTCTTAGTTTTAAAAGAGAAACCGCAAGGAATACACGGATAGGGTCGTTCGCCAGTATGAGAACGGATGTGCTTCTTCAGTACGCTAGGTTTGGCACAAGCTCTCCCACAATACTGGCATACATACTTTCCAGTCTTAACAGATTTCTGCTCCTTTTTGTGCTGACCCTCGGACATCAGAAAATCACATTCCGAATGAAGACATCGCTTGTTTGGGGGAGGAAATGTCTTCTTCCTGAGGTGGATGTGACACTCTTCTCTAGATTTTGAGGTAAGAGAATTTCCCGAAGCAAAGGCCTTTGACTCCATACCGGAAGATGGACTTACAGACCCTGTCTGAGGTTGCTCTGCAAGTCTTATTTTGCCTTCGGAGCTTGAAGATTGGCCTATTTGGGTCATCTCAGATGGCAAGTGTTTTTTGTCATCTTTGAAAATGATTATCTGCTCAGAGCACTCTTCTTCACATGAGGTTTTTGCAGCCTCCATGATAAGAGGGTTACTTTTCTAAGTAGCGTTGCTACATTGGACAGCAGTCAGTCCAACAGCATAATCTTCAGAAACAGTTGGAATAATCTTTCCCATGTGTTCAAGACCACATTTCAGACAAGTTGTTTAATAATGGTCTCCATCTCTATGTACATTTATTTCTGGGCACCACATCCAAGTTTTCTGCTTAAAAAAAAACATGTTATCAGCTTAACAACAAAATCAAAATGTTTAAATTAGAGTGAAAAATAACTTTGATAATGTAATTAATGATGAGACAATTATTCAAGAACAAAGACAAGAGAAATATAAAAATCATCTTTAAGGCAGGGCTGTTACAAGCATATTCAGATATACAGCGTCCAATGTTTAGACTAGTGTTTGACTGATATGGATTTTTTTTCTTCCAATGGTTGATTCATGAATTATTAAATTTGGTCCCTGCCAATCCTGAATATGTGGTTACATCCCTGCTTGAAGACAAAATGTCTCATGAACTCACCATGACCTGAGCAGAGTGTTTCTGAAGGCAATCTGCCAGCTCCATCTCACTGTCTTTCTGAGGTCTGTGATTGATGTGAGGGTCGTCTCAAACTGTAAGGTAAATAATTCTGCTGTTAAATAGTTAAGTTAACCACAACTACAAGTACAACAAGAACATGGCTGCACAAACATAATTAGGGAAGAAAATACCATTTATCTGTGTAACAGCATCAATCATTTTGCACATAATTATCCATTTGGAGATCATGTGGCCCCTTTACAAAGGAAAACACTTTCATTTTTCGAGACAAAGCTTTAAAACATCAAATATACTGTGGAACGAATCCTCCTGTATAAATAAAATAAGGTATAAGCAACAAAAAATACTTTCAAGAAAGAAAGCGTATTAGTGAACACCCTTTTTTCAGCAGCGTTGGTTCCGGTTGTATATTCCAGATTAATTTTCTCCATAAGGAGTTTAACAAAAATCCTCAATAAAGATTTCTGAGTGGGGGCCTGGATATCGCAGTGAGTAAAGATGCTGACTACCAACCCTGAAGTTCAAATCCAGGGCGTGCTGAGTGACTCCAGCCTGGTCTCCTAAGCAACCAAATTGGCCCGGTTGCTAGGGAGGGTAGAGTCACATGGGGTAACCTCCTCGTGGTCACTATAATGTGGTTCGGTCTCGGTGGGGCACGTGGTGAGTTGTGCGTGGATGCCTCGGAGAATAGTATGAAGCCTCCACATGCGCTATATCTCCGTGGTAACGCGCTCAACAAGTCACGTGATAAGATGCACGGATTGATGGTCTCAGATGCGGAGGCAACTGAGATTCGTCCTCGGCCACCCGGTTTGAGGCGAGTCACTACGCCACCACGAGGACTTACAGCGCATTGGGAATTGGGCATTCCAAATTGGGGATAATAAAAAAATAATAAAAAAATTAATTGTTCTGAGTAGGGTGACCAGATTCCTGCTTGTGGAAAATGGGACAGCCCCCTCCTAGCAAAACATAAATTGACGTATCCTTACCTAGGCACAGATCAATGTGAAGTAGAGGGCATCTGTAACTGTTGTCACCCTTTACTTTTCGCTGGCACAATTTTTCTCAGTGTGCGCTTGTCTTTCAAGTGTTTATCGTAAAATGCAGAGCAGTCCAGTCCAAAATTAAGATGTACGAAAAGAATTGCCTTTATGACTGTTACACTGAGTCGAGATTTATCCGGTGTCCATGCTGTGTTCATTAACGAGAACACACACTCCACAGATGCAGATGTCCCAGGCAGGCATAAAACAAACCCCATGACCTTGGCTAAGACTCCGAAGTTGATGGTCTTGCCCTCCAGCTCACGAAAAACAACTGTCCATCTCTCAGACATGGCCGTCTTGTTCATGTTCCACTCAGTGATGCGACGAGTGACAAAGTTTTTTGTGCAAGCCCATTCACCAAAGATTGTCAATCAAACTGAGAGCGGGGATTCTGGAGTAGAAGTGTTCAAGGCTGCTCTGAATGTCTTTCCACTCTGGGATGTCTCTCAGTAGGGCCCACTCAAGTTTTTCTGTGTTCTCCAATGAGCAGCTCCAATTTTGGAGGTAATCCACCGATGCTGAATAAAAGTTTCTCACTGCACAAAAGGAATCATCCACTCGCATGTCACCAGCTTCAACCACGGCATCCAGCTGCTTTTTTATGTCAGAGGGTATGAATGATTCCTCCAGCCTGGCCTGCAAGACTTTTCTCAGGTCATGAATGTGCAAAGCCACTTCTGTGGCTGATATGTGGTCTTGCTCTGCTATCTCCAGTGCATGGTTAAAAATGGTTGTTTGCTTGAGCGCAAAGCCAATCCAAAGTTTAGTGCAAGGATCGCTGAAAATGTCTCTTAGAAATTTTGGGCATTTTTCCTGAGAAAGAATGTATGCACGCAGACCTTTGAATATGTGTAGTATTCTATCAAGAGCTGGACCAAGAGAGAGGAAACGTGTGTTGCCATGCTGCAGTAATTTCTGATAGTCCAGCTGCACAAAATCACAAAAGTCTTTGAGCTCCTTCATGCTCACTGTGTAGATATGGAAGTATTTGTACACCTTCACAGCAAAACTCTCTAAATCTATTGGAAGACAATCCACTGCTGTTTGCAATGTGTTACGGATGATGTGTGCATTACAGCCAATCCCCAAAATTTCCCTTCAAACCTTGACTGCAGCTTTCTCAAGATTTTGCCTTTACCAGCTTTCTTAACACCACCAAAGTTTGTGTTGTTGGCACTGAGGGCAACTAGTTTTTGGTCAAGGCCATGTTTTTCAATTACACTGGAAATGTAGTCAGTTTGCAAATCCAACATCTCACCTGAGAGATGAAAACTCAATTAGCTTGACTTTTATACCATCTAGTGGATTAAAGTAACACACAAGTACAGGGAACAATTTTATGTCTTTGTGTTTGGATGCATCCACAGTCATTATGACAAACGAGCACTTGTCCAAATCACTCTGAACTTCTTCCTCTGACAAAGGAGAGAGTTCATTGCATATGACAGCTTCAGATTTGGTGCGGGCAGAAGAAAATTTCACTTGGTGTGGCACATTTACTTTTATCAGCATCCACATGCTTTTTTGCATGAACATGCTGTGTGATGTCGGTGCAGCCTCCATGGGAGATGGAAAAGCAAGCTCCACAAATCTCACACCTCACTTTACTAGGCTCTGTCTGGGACTCCTTTTTTAGAAATTTAAACTCTCTTTGAAGATCCTCATTAAATGTACATGCACGTTCCTTTACATTTTTCCAGCCGCAATTTCATCTGTGTGCTCTTTCAAACTGACTCTTCAATCAGTTCATTAACTGGACATCTATTGATGGGGACTGTGATTGGACAGTTTAATCCAATCATGTACTTGGTTTTACAAGCCGCATCCTTGGCTACCTTTGATTAGAATACTCATGTGACTGAGAAAGTCACATAGGCAATAGAGAAATTTTAGGAGAGGGAAATACGGGACAAAACAAACAAATTTTCCAAATAAGTCGGGACACTAGAAAAAGTGCTTAAACATGGGACTGTCCCGGGAAAAACGGGATGTCTGGCCACCCTAGTTCTGAGCCATGAACCAAATCAACCAGCTCCAAGATGTATTACAACTAGCGCTGTCATAATTAATGCGTTAACGCATTCGATTAATTGAAAAAGTTTGAAGCATTATTTTTTCTTAATCACGATTAACACGTATAATATTAATAAAGCATAAACCAGGGGCCTGGGTAGCTCAGCGAGTAAAGAAGCCGACTATCAGCCCTGGATTCGCGAGTTGGAATCCAGGGCATGCTGAGTGACTCCAGCCAGGTCTCCTAAGCAACCAAATTGGCCTGGTAGCTAGGGAGGGTAGAGTCACATGGGGTAACCTCCTCATGGTCATTATAATGTGGTTCGCTCTCGGTGGGGCGCGTGGTGAATTTGTGCGTGGATGCCGCGGAGAATAGCGTGAAGCCTCCACACACGCTATGTCTCCGCGGTAACGCACTCAACAAGCCACGTGATAAGATGCACAGATTGACGTCTCAGACATGGAGGCAACTGGGATTCGTCCTCCGCCACCCAGATTGAGTCACCACGCCACCATGCCACCACGAGGACTTAGAGCCATTGGGAATTGGGCATTCCAAATTGGGGAGAAAAAAGGGAGAACAAAAAATAAATAAAAAAAATAAATAAATAAAAATAAAGCATAAACCAGCATAAACAATGGTCAGACCAGGGTGGAACCTTTGTAATGTGTCAATGTGTCCGCCCGGAGTCATTACACTGACACACACACAACAGAGATTCCATGTCAATGATCAAGTGATGGAGAAAGGACCTCTATTTGTACATTATTTGATGTACAAAACAAGCCCAGATGGGACTTGTGACAGAAATCAAGCACTTTACAGCCCCTGTTATGTGCAGTTTAATAAACACAGAAGCATGTCAAGTCTTAACTATCACGAAAACATTGTCTGCAGCACTTTTAATTAGGAGTTCAAAGCAGAGCTTGAAGCAGGCACTGACGCTCTGAATCATGAACGCGGCTTTACAATTACTGTAGCAAAGTGGATAGCTACAGTCTGCCAGCTGATTATTATTGTGGAGGAGTTAAAGAGATTTACTGCCCATTGCAATAAATAGGCAGCCTATGGGAGAGCTAGTTCTTTTAATTAGTCATACTCCCAATTAGACTTTGGGAAGTGTTTAATGTTACTTAAATTGGTGCTGTTTTAGAGCATTTCTACTTTCATACTGTGAAAGCCTTTGTTTGGAATATGTTAATAAGGCATTATGTTGTTATATATTGTTTAGCTTTCTTTCCTAAAAAGCAAATTAATGCATTTTGATAGGAAAAAAAGTATATTTAGAGTCAAATTTCACTACTTTCAAAATCTGTGATTAACTGTGAAAAATTATGCGATTAATACAATTTGAATCGACTGACACTAATTTCAACATTTTGACTTTAATTTAAAGCCCCCCCAAAAAAAGGTATATAAATAATATACTATAACTTTATCTTGGAGCTGATGTTAGGGACTGTATGTCTTGAAAAGTTTCTCTTCTTTCAGAAACTTGCTCTTGCTCTCTTTTATGAACATCAAAATGATGCAAGAATATTCCCACAACAATGGAAAATAAAAAATGTTGCCATTTAGAAAAACATTTAGGCAGTGTTTAATGACTAAGTGCCTCGCTAACCAATCATGTACACATCAAGTACACTGTAAAAAGACAATTAATAGACTGTTTGTTACACTGACCCAATATAAGTCAACATGTTGTGCCAAAATAGGAACATAGTATAATCAATTATACTGCAACTTAAACCACTGCTACCTTCACTTTAAGGGGAACATGCAAGTAAAATTCCCATCTGCAAATATCATAGAGTGTGCCTAATGAAGTCACCTAAGTTTATCTGGATAAGACCTCTGAGCTCATCATAATTAGTAGGACATTGAAGCTCTGCAGTCCATTAGAAAAGAAACATCAAGCTCTGTCTGTCTATAAAACCTAAGATATAACCATTATCAAGTTTTGGCAAAGTCTACAATGAAGTCAAATGTTTCCCACAGGTCGAGTTATTATCTAAACAACCTGTCTGTCTGGAGACAGTGAGTAGAGGAGATGATGGAGGAATGACAAAACACAGCCATCAGATTGAGCTTTGTCAAGGGCAATCTCAGTTCTGGGATGTCCTCAACACATTTATGGAGGAAAATGATGAATAAACCAACCAGAGACTACATACAACTTTTAAAACTGGGTTGACAGATGGAACATGTCAACGATGCTACAAAATACAGATATGCGTGAATCTGTCAGAATACTGTAAGATCATGTGATTTCATCATTTAAGAACACCACTGAAAGTAATCTGTAGTCATGGGTGTAATACTGGAGGTGCCAAAGCTTGCCATCTACATCACCTTTAGACACACTAACATCTGCATTAACTGCATTAATCAAAGTCAATGGTGGGAAAATATAGCCAGACTCAAGAGAAAGTTATTGCGTCATATTTCAGCACCCCCTATGACATCACCAGCCAAAGAGATGCCTGGCAAAGCCTGGCATGTCATAAAATACAGTTGTGTTGCATCTTTAAACTTGAAGTATCTCTCCCAAGAGCTGCAGGCACAAAATGTCCATAGAAGAGCTGATTGTGTTGCTTAAAACAGAGCATTCAAGGACTGACTTTGACAAATCACCTGCTTTCAAGTCTCAATAAGACATACAACATACTGACTGCCTTTGATCTACAAACCTGGTGTACAAATATAGCCTTGTTCAATCTCCAGTCAAATGCAGATGTTCTCATAAATCCTGCTTCCTGAATTGCAGTGCATCACACACACAAAAAAATGCAACATTTGCCAGGAATAAGTGTGAAACAGTGATCCATGTCTTGCTCAGTAAGCGTACATTAGAAGACCTACAGATGTAAGCCAGTCACCACAGAAAATACCTCACTGAGAGGCTTATCCAGGAACAAAAATAGAAAAGGGACCCTCAAAAGGGTTATGCAACAGCCCACACTGAATGCCACTTTTGCATCAATGCAATGGAGAACTGAGAGACCACACTTCTGCTTGAAAACAGGGATAAAAATGGTCAGGAACTTTTCATAACCCCCCCTTTTTAATTAAACTCCATAAATAGAAATTATTTAGACCAGATTAAGAGTACAAATAAGACTGATAGTGATCGGTTTCTTCCTCCCCAGTAAACTGTCATAACCAGTGGCACCTTCTGTCTATATATGTACATCCAAACAACTGACACATTCTCCCTATGGGTCTTGAGAGTGCTAAATAATCAACACTTAATTAATCAAAATTTAAACCGTGGTCACTCTAGGCTTCTTTCGACACCGCAATGGACTGAATGATTTTGCGCTTGAGGGCTTCAAATCACAAATAACAAATAATTGCTCCATCGGACTCCATTCTGGTGTGTAACGCCCAGGGGCGTAGCACCAAATTTTGGGCCCCAGGCACAGAACTACGTTAGGGCCCCCTGACCAATTTGGGTTTGTGGTGGGGATAATATCCAGTATAAACATTATAGATGGATATTTAACAGTGCTAATTCATAACATTTTATGTTCAAATGCACATATTATTTGGATCAAGCAATACATTATTAAAAAAATATACTAAGCCTACAAACAAGATAAATTATACATCAATTTATAAGTTGTCTTGTTGGCAATGTCACCATAACATTTCTGAAATGAGAAGAGTGCCAGGTTGTTCAGTCTATCCTGAGACATTTCTGTTCTATGGTAGTTTTAGAAAGTCTTAACTTGCTAACTAATATAACAGGAATATTTTGGTTACAATGCCCATTTAACTTAAATATAAAATAAATTATTTCTAAGCTCATGCTGATAATTATGAAGGGACCTTTTAACCTTCTAGGTAACCCTTCTAGATACAATTTGAAAATATTATATATTTTGTCCGTTTTTCATCATATTGGTTGCATTTTAGCTTTTGAAATTTTTTAAAATTCATTATATTCCATCAATAAATGTCTTTAAAACATCAGTTATTATTTTTCACATATATTTGTTACATGTTTATAGTTTACATGCATAAATTGTTCCATTTACAATTATTTACATTGATATTCAGAACACATGATAAATCGGTACTGTCTCTTTAAATAGACAACAGCCTCTGAGTGCAAGGACAGGTGATATTGTTCCTCACATATACTTTTGATGGCTTAATGTGAGTAAAATTTCACATGTATCTCATGCAGTTCTGGAAAAAAAAATAACATTTAGGCATCATAGTTAAACATCTGATGGTATATTTTGCACTGAAGTAAAATATGTTTATACAGTAGATGCATGAGGCTGATGTTGACAGTTTGATTTGAATTGTGCACGTCACTTTATTAAGCAAGCATCTGATTGTTGTTCACTGTTTAATGAAAATCATGTAATGATGCAGTAATAATGTTACCAACCACCTGGTGAATATTTCCATTTTATTTTCTCACCAAAAGCAATTTTGGCGCATGCCAAGTGTTAATTTTGAACCATGTTTACATGAATATCAAACAAATATTCACCTGTAGCTACATTGAGAGGTATGGCTCATATTTCTTCTGTAAAAAACTCTGCTACCTCCCGCTTTTTCTTCGCTCCTTTTTCTTTTGAATGTCCGATTTTTTTATTCATTTCTGAAGATACATTAACGCAGTAAGCAAATGACATCATGATGTGCACTCAGTTTGGACCGCGTGCTGGCTGATGGACCAGACCACTTTTGCTTTTGTTGAGGTGGGTGGGGGTCGCTAAAATGGGAGGAATCAAGGCAGATTATAGGAGAACTCCCCATTTTTACAGGTGTTAAACAGAGTCTTGCGATGTTTAATTCTAACCAATAGCATGTTACTGATAATATGATGGAATATCAATGAAGCCTTTTTGTGGTCCCCCCTCCAGTGAGGGCCCCTGTTACTCAGGTCCATCATTACCTGTGGTCCGACGCCCCTGCTAACGCCCATGCACCTCATAATCAAGTAGTAAATTTTTCCTCACTGAACATACTGGTATGCTCAGAAATTGCAGATTACAGAAATAAAATGGGGTGCGAATGCCATTTCATGTTGACATGTTGAAACATCTTATACACAACTCATCACAGAAATGCATACATTTCATGCAAGATTTTATACAAAAAATGAAAAAAGTTCAGTTCAGGACAGTGAATCCTTCTACTTCTCAACTGGCCTGTAACCTTGGCCTTTAAACACAATACAATTTGCATGGCTAAAAATATTTGACCTGCTGTGACCACAGTCCCATCTTAAGTTACAGTGGGGGAAGACAACTGCATTAGAGAGGAGTGTGTGTGTGTGTGTGTGTGTGGGGGGGGGGGGGGGGGGTGGAGATACCCTCTGTGTGTTGTAGTCATGGTCTTCATAACTGTAGAGCTCTCCGATATCACAAAAGCATAGACCTATTTCAATTCATTGTGTTTGCTAAGCAAGCATCACTGTTACTTACTATTGCTACTATTTTAACAAACCCCTAACCCTAAGAATTAAAATTTAGTCACCACAGTGTAATGCCTTAGTAACTACCCTAAACACTCAGGTAATGCCCTTGTAACCACCCAAAACACTCTAATAACGCCCAAATTACCACCCTGAACACACTAGTAACACCCTAGCAACCAACCAGAACACCCTATTGCCAAAGTAGCCACCCAGAACACCCAAATACCCAAGTAACCATCCAGAACACCCAAGTGAGAGCACAGTAATCCATTCTTATGATCGGTTTTAGAAAGGTTAGCAATCAAAAGCCAATTCTCTTGATACAGTGACATTGCTAACAAGCTTAACAATGCAACAATGTGCATCAATTCTCTGGTTTATTACTGAACACATAACAGACCATAAGGCACGCCAGAATGCACAGGCTTTGGAAACACATACTGAATTCCTTCAGGCTACATATATAGCATGCAGGGCACGGCAGCTTTCTGTACTCTGCATTAAGTTTACTGAGGAACAGCTATGAAATGGCCGATCCTCCTTTAGGCACTAACGGTCAAGTCTTGTCTCTATAAATATGATGGTCTGTCCCAGCGGGTTTTCCATATGTCTGCTCGGCTTATTATCCACCGTCTAAGGCGCACAAGTCTGCTGACTGCAGCGGAAATTCTGAACACATTTGCATGTGATCTGACAGCATGCAAAATTTCCTCCTCCACTGGCTGCTCTTAGCGTTATGACAGAATGATGCATTACAGTATTCTGTGAAGGTAAATAAACCATTATCCACAACTGCTTCTATACTATATATCTGATAATGCATCAAATAAACTGGATATCCATGCAGTTTACCTTACTGAGCAAAAAGTATGTTATGAAAATTAACTAATAATGTTAATTATAATCAACAAATCACTTTGTATCTACTCTTGATCTTTCATCATTCAAAACTATTTTTACATAGCATGCAGTAAGGATTTTTTGGTAACACATTCTAGAAAGCCCATATTTTTAATGCATTGTAAATTCATTATAGATGCATTATAATGCATTCATAATGTCTCATAATATGTCTTATAATATGTTATAACTTCTCATAAATAATTGTAACTCCAGTTTAATACATTATAATCCTTAACATATTCATAGTTATACCTAAAAGAGTATAATGCATTATAACACAATAAACATCCAATTTTATCCTCAAAAGTTGTATTGTAATACACAGTATTAGGTATCGTAAAAGTGCTGTCTACAAAAGCAGCATAGTGTCAACAGTTATAAGGCTTGATGTGATCATATACCATTATAAGTGGTCTTGACTTGCTTTAAGTTAAGTTACAAAAGCAATGTCTTCTTATATACAGTCATAACATGAACTTGTAAGAAAAAGCTACAGGGTTAAAATGTATGTAATGTCTTATTATATTTTAAAACCACGTAAAAATATCGTATGGTTGTTACTTTACTCAAAGCATACCTATAATACATTAGAACTAAAATGTTATGTTGGTCATGTTATGTTGCATTATATTCGAAGATAAAACTATTAATAGTTAAGTATTATAATGCATTATAATTGTGGTTATAATTATTTATGAGAAGTTAAAACATATTATATGAGACTTTATAAAGGCATTATAATACATTTATAATGCCTTTACAATGCATTATAAACATGGGCTTCAAATACATTTTTTTACAAGATATTTGCGTACATATTTTTGTACAGTCTTGCTCCAAACTTTTAGTAGTAACTAGATTTTCACATTGCCTGTGCAAAACTTGCCATCACAGTGCATATTGCTAAGGTGTTCTGAGTGTTTCTAGCATGTTGCCTTGCAATTGCAATTGCAATGGTAATAGTGATAGTGATGCTTGCCTTAGCAAACACCACTATTAATAGTAATACCATGGAACTTTAATGAATAGACTCTATGTTAAATGGTTTGTATGCACAAGTGTAGATTTAATGACCAAATACTCCACAGAATTGAGATGGTCTGCATGTGTAAGATGATTGACTGATCACTAGGTCATTGAACACCACCTGCCTGTCATACTAATCATGGATCACTTACATGCTCTGACATTTATAATGCATTGGTAAATCAGCATCTGCCAAGAAATGTAAACACAAGCATGCTATTTTGCATGCCACATTTCCATGTTTAAAGGTACAACATCCTCAATGCTCAATGTTCTGCATACATTTGCTTGAGTATGACATTTGAAATTCAGAATGATTGTATATGCATTACATTCTAAATGTGCCTGGGTGGTTGTTAGCACATTGCTATTTGTTTTCGGTCCCTCCTTCAATGTAAGTCTATGGGACTTTTTTCAACCATTTCAACATCTTCTGGACAAAAACGGCAGATGGCTTATAAAAGTAATAGCACACCTCTCCTCAACAATCTCTGGACAATTTGAGGTATAATTAATCTCCTTAGCATAAACAGTGCAATACTTCAGGTAAGGGGTTTGTTCAAACTAACCCTAAGTTTGAGCAATAGTAATAGTGATGCTTGCCTTAGCAATCATAATAATAATCCTTCCTATTTTCTTTTCTTTTATTGTCCTGTGGCTTATTATAATCATCGAGTATGCACAGATTCCTACCAAATTCACAAAGGTTTAATAGTCGCACTAAAAGTGTGCCATATGCAAATGGCCTTGATCTGGAAATTATACTGTAAATGTCATTCACCATGCATGTGCTGCGCAGAAATACGGAATGTTCCCATGGCAACCAAATGACTATTTCTGCTGTGCTTCACGCTCTTTGTCTCTCCCAAGGCGCACATAAGTGGGTATTCAAAAGGCCAATGGGAATCCTCAAGTAACCTTCCTGCGACATCACATGCTCCTTATTCACAAGAGCAGATATAAATGCTGCACAGAGCAGATGGGCATCAGCAAAATCATTTTCAGCTTTTGTAAGGTAAACTAAAAAGCTTCCTGTGTTATTATCAGAATTGTTATTCAAGTCAACAATTTTATTTATTATGACTGAATCAACCTGATACATTGGGGAACACCAATCAAAGTATTTTAATGGTAAGTTCAGGTAAAAATAGATTGGTAAAGGAAAAGTTCAACCCCTTCCCCCATGTTGTTCCAAACCTGTATGCCGTTATTTCATCTGTTGAAGACAAAAGGGGAAATTTTGTTGGATCTTTATGCAACTCTTTTCCATATAACAACAATTTATAGTGACTATGTCTGTCAAGCTCCAAAAAAAAAAAAAACCACCATAAAAGTATAACGTAATGTAAGGCATAACAGTATAGCTTTGGAATGACATGGGGGTGAGTAAATAATGACAGAACTTTCATTTTAGGGCGAACTATCCCTTTAAAGGAACAACTGTTCCTTTTTTCTTTTAAAGTGCATCTTATCATTTACCCGACTAAAAGAAAATTGGCCATCTTCAGTTTGAAAATATGCCTTGAAGTCTTTATTTTTAGCTTAATGAATGGTGTTCTATCATTACCAAAGCAACACATGAAGAGTCACATTTCACAGTGAAACCATCCACAGTTTTCTTGAGCAACCACTGGTCGGCGCCATGATGATTGTAATTGCCTGTTTTCTATATCTGGTCTCGAGATGCCAAGTAAAAACTGCCAAAACGAGCGATCCAGAGGAGAACAACAACCATTTAAATGTCACTTGGAGTAAAAATGAATTTCAGGCTCAACTTGTGCAGTTGTTGGCTGTCATAACTCAGAATAATTAATGATATCAATATAACTAACATCAGACCATCGCTTCATGTCATCTACACACTCAGGTGAGGCACTGTCTATAAAAAAAAAACTTGTATCAGCATGTTTTTTGACAATTTTTACAAATGTAATACCTTAAACATTACATGCTAAGAATACACGCCGTTGAGAGTGAAAATACCGGAAATTGAAAACAGTCGAATCGTGGAACACTTCCGCGTTTAGGAAAAAGGTGGATACATAAAATGGTGTCAATTCCAGTTAAAACTTGATAAGAATCAATAAGACTACAAAATGTTAATGTATTTGCGATCAAAGCTATTGTTACATGGCCTTGTTGTGTACTAGAGATAGAATTAATACATGTCCAAACATGCCCATTCAGGCTCAGTCTAACAGAGAAAGAAAAAATAATAATTTGTGGCCAAAGGCAATACTGAAATGATACCAATATATAATAATGGCATATATATCACTGTGTTATATATAAAACACATATATATATACAGGGGCGTAGATTCCAGGGGTTATGGGGTGGCGGGGAGGTATAATCAAATCAAAACAAGCAAGTACATCCCCCCCAATATTTATACAATTATCAATGGAAACATGTAAATTATATATATATATATGTATATACACACACACACAGTATATACTACATATATATAACAGAATATACATATATTTACTCAAAATTTGCTTAAAGATATTTGAAAAATTCAACAACAGGTTTACCTGTAGATTTTGGAACAGACTTTGGCTGTAATTGGCTAATCAGATACAGTAATCAGTCAAAGCAAATATGCAGTCCATCACTAAAAAATTAAATACATAGAAAATATGACAATAGAAACTCACTCATATACTCAATGAAATATGTTAATAAACTACATGAAATGAACCAAAACATCTCTTCTACATCTCCTAAGCATCACCAGCATGAAAGTGACAACCAAATTAAACAAACAAACAAAAAAGACCAATATTTTCTATATCCAATGTCCCAGCACATTGTCATTATCTTATGTTACTCAGTTCTTATTTTAGTGCAAGACCAATTTACATGTTAAGCATCTATCACAAGCTCTCACCTTGCCAGATCTTCCCATTCAGACCAGTTCAGCTGCCTCCAGCCAGGTAAAACAGGGTACATTTTCCATCAACACTGTGTGACTGCCAAGACTCCCATGCTACACAAAGTACTCTCTACTAGGCACAGCTACAATACTCTTACTCACAAGAGCACTGGAAAATGGTTATGGAAACCATTTATGTAAATGGAAAATGGTTATGTTTCTTGGCATATACCCAGGCATGTTGATTGGCTGAAGGAGGCCGGCAGAGATGTCCATCACCGTGACAACGCTCTGCTGGCAGCGGCTGCTGCCGGAGTGGAATATACGGGCTAGAAATAGATTTGTGCTCACTCCAAAGCAGCACAATCCCAGAACAGAAGAAGGGAGGAAAGCCAGAGGGAATCTGAGATCTGAGACACAGACATGAGAAAGCAAGGGCATTCGCTTAGAATATCACACCTGCAACTAATGTCCGTAGCAAATGGTGTGGGATGAGTTATGTGCAGAAGTAAGGGGTTTGTTCAAATCAATAACCCCAAGCATGAGCAATAGTAATAGGAATAGTTGCCCAAGAAAATTCCACTAATTAAAACAGGGCATTGCTCAAATACATAGTTTTTAGATTGGTTTAGTAATTGGCTACAACTGCATTTCGATTATCATCTTTATTCGTGTCACATACAGCAAGTCAGCCGTGGTTTAATGGTTATGGTCGAAACTCAGGTTTTAAAAGGACTACTCAGTCTTAAATGGCCATGAGACAAATTGATGGCCTCTTGAAGTGTCATAAAACCAGAGCCACATTTTCTGTGCATCTGAACTGGACAGAAATAAGGTGAACAAAACAGAAATCTTTACCCTTAACTTACGCTTCAAAACCTAACTGATAGTGTTTTAAAAGCAAATTTTGACATATCGCGGCCCCCGTTTCGCGGCAGGCCCATCGGGAAAAGTACCGGTTCTCCTGATGGCCATTCCGCCCCTGATACAAGTGTTAAAATGAACCATTTTCAAATGTTGCATTAGAGTAAAAGTGTTTTGATATAATAACATAGTAGGTTGTGAGTAATAGAAAAATACGTGTTTAAAGACATAAACAGCCATAGTACCAATGATTTGTGTAAAAGTGAATAAAACACACATTTGTTGTAGCACCTGTACTGTTAATTTCACCAGGAAACTGCAGCAAAACGTAGAAAGTGGCACGTAAAACTCAGTTTGCAGAAATGTTGTAATAGTAATGTTCATTCAATGAGATTAGGTTAAAATATGTCTCTCTATTCCAGCTAAAAAGACTCAGGAACATCCATGACGTCACATAGAGGTTGAGAAACCTTGTCCAATCAAATGCTTTCTAGAATGAGAACGCACCCTCTCCCTACAACTATTTAGCACATCTGGCTGTGTTCTAACTGGTGCTAATCATGCTTTCGCAGGTCACTTCAAAGGGAGCACAATCCATGCTGAAGGGTCGTTCTAAAAAGAATTTCCAATCAAAATAACTTAAAAATGAGTGCGATGAAAACATTCACATCCGCTTGACGTCTTATCCATTCTTCAGTAAAAGAAGAAGCTCATCAGTCACTTGACGAGAACACAAGACCCCGCCTCAGTTACAGAATGATTTTTTCAAACAAAACAAATGTGTTTTTTCAGTCTTTGAAGCCATTAACTCAGCAGGGAGTCCCGACAGTCAAGTGATTATCACCTCTTGCTGAGAGATACTAATGTGCACTCTGTCTCCTTCTGCCTGGCTGATGATTATGTTAATGAAGCTAACACATGAAAATCTTTGGAAAAAACGTCTGAACACCAACAATCGCTTAGCTAGCAAGACTGACTAGCTAGCGCTAATGTCCAGTGCTAGTGCTAATACTATTTTCTCCTTGCCAATGCTCTTTTATTCCTTCATGTTCACTAAAGGCAAATCTGAATGATGCTCCATTTTAGCTTATTAGCTAGCAATCTAGCTAACGATAGCTAGTGAACTCGCTAACGATATTTAGACTAGCTCGCTAGCTGGCTACTGACTAGTTTTGATTTCCTCACTGTTGACATGCATTGCATTGGCTGGTGAGAAGTATCATAGCTACCTTCATATTTTAATGGAAATGAAGTTGCCAGAAATTATTGTTTTTTGCAACAAGTAGAATCGACCATAACACCCTCACCTTATCTTACTCCATATTTCCTTGCAGGAATGCAGAAAATTTGCTCGCCCAATGCTAGATGGAGCCGTTCTCTCTGACATCTGCAGCTCACATGCATGAAAGTTGGGGGCATGCCTGAACTTGTTGATACAGGAAATCAACAGCCTAATAAAGAGGTTGACTGGCACAAAGTATTTTATGTATTACATTTGATTTTAAAATACAAAGTACATGTATCTGAAATACTTCCCATCCCTGAACTTATGGAGGTACATAAATAGTTGTTATTAAGGATTAATAGATGCTTTAACTCTTTTGTAGTATTATTTATGTTGATTTATTGCAAATATTGTAGTTGTTCCCTGTGATGTCACCATTAGGGTGATCTGTGTCCCCTTTGGTCAAGTTGAAGCCTGTTAACACTATCTCGGTTCTCCTTGTGCATGCGCAACTGAAGTACAGATGTCAATGCATTTCTGTGGAGAAATACGTTTATTTTATTATTCACCTAGAATCAGTTTTAGGGGCTGTTTACACGACAAAGTTTTCAACTAAAAACGGAAAACTTTTTATGCTTTTTGGCTGTTTGTTTTCACGACAACGCCGTTTTGGGGCCTGAAAATGCAAACTTTTGAAAACGGGTTTCAAAGTGCATGTTTTTGAAAACGATGCCTCTTTTGTCTCCAGCAAAGTAATTGTAGAAATAAAGCAACCTCATCGTCCATCCAGACAAAATTGCTCGATGCTTTCGCCATCTTCATTGTTTGTATTCACCACTCTGTAGAAGAATGCTTATGTGATGTATAATTTGGAACAATAATTACATTAAGCACAGAAATAAATCTTTATTTTTTATTTTATTTTTTTGACAGTTGGTTTAAAAAAGATATTTTATTGGTGTCACAACTATTTAACAGCAATGGTAATTTACTTACACACTCTGAATTCGCTGGAAAATATTCCTTCCCAGTATCTTTTAAGGAATTTATGACTGTGATTGATACTATACCTTTTGAACTTATTGAATTATTAAAATATAACATTGTTTCAAGACGAAATATTGACTTTACTGTTAAGTTGGAAGGTATAAGTATTATAGATAAAAAAAATAATAACAACTATCTTAGGAAAATCTATCAAAATTGTGCAGCTCCATCAGCCAAATGTTTTTGTAGTGCACAATTTCAAAATATTAACTGGGACGAAACCTTTAAAATTACAAGATGATATTGTGTGACCAATAAGATTCGTGAGGTCTCGTTTAAGATTATTCACAGGATTTACCCTGTTAAACAATTTATTGCAAGATTTAGAAAAGATATTGATTTAAAATGTGCTTTTGTAACATTGAAATTGAAAGCATTGTACACCTCTTTTTTGACTGTATCTATACAAAAATGTTCTGGTGTGATTTAGAATATTTTATTAAGATGAATACGGGTACTGATATGCATTTAAGGAAAGAGGATGTTTTATTTTATTTTGATAGTAAAATTGAACATAAAGCATGGTATATTATAAATTATTGTTGATTTATGGAAAAAAATAATTCATAAATGTAAATGGCCGTCACAGAAACCAAACTTCACACACTTCAAAATAGAAGTAAAAGTATAACTTTAATATGTTAACAGGAGTAAAAAACAGTAAAGCGCTAAAGAAAATTAACTTTTATAAAGCCTTGAATATTCCCTTTTGAATCTTAATATTATATGCAATGTATATTGTATAATTTATAGCCTTTTGAATTCTGTATATTATATAACTTTTTTTTTCTTTTAGTTTATTTCTTAAGCTTTCAGTTGGTTTGACTGTCGTTATATTGATTAAAGCAATAATAAAAATAAAAATAAATGCTTATGTACGCAGGCGCGTAGTGTTTCTTTACAAAGTGACATCACCAACTACTGGCCTGGCATGCATAATACAGCGTTTTTAGTCGTTTTCGCGGATTCGTGTGAACGGGGATCATTTTGACAACGTTGTCGTCTGTACGTGGAAACTTTTCAAAAACGCAAAGGAAAACTTTTCCGTTTTTATTACATCGTTGTCGTGTAAACGTACCCTTAATCACCTTTATTTGAGCTGTGTTATTGTATGATCTAAATTTGAGTCAATTCAATTAAAATAATTAAGTAGAAACAACAAGATTTAAATAGAAAATATGAGTTTTGTCTACTTGCATCTAGTTCCCTTAACTTATAGTGAAGTTAATTCTGTAAGTGAACTTAATTACACACGTTTTGGAGATGCCATTACTCAATTCAATTGAGTAAATCCAACTTATTTTGGTTTTCAGTGTTCGATTTTTGCCATAGTTTTCATTACAGCCTTAAAGTACTTTCCAACAAGAATAAAACAACTGAAAACAACATATCCATTGTTGTGACACAGTATAAGATTATGCAACAAACTACAATGACCTTTCCAAAACATGGCAAAACAGTGCCTTCATTTTCCCAAGTGCACATGTTGAGAACATGATGAAATCCCCCTCTAGACCCCCTCATTCTGTCGTACTACACGTAATGGAAGATTGGCTCTGAAACCCCAAAGGTCCTTCCTGTTTTTACGCCCCAGTGGGCAGGGTTACTTCAGACAAACACAAGCACAAACACCAGATCACCCCAGCCGGGACAACACCCGGACACCTGCACAGACAGAACCGAGAAAGACACTTTTCTATGCAAATCATGATTGAAATGCAACAAATCAATGAGAAAAGGGATTTTCACCTTATAGGAGGACCATTCTGATGCCAATTCAGAATTTTCCCCGTGCAGAGTGAGTTAAAAAGACTGCGATGTTCATAAACAGTGCAGGACTATTCTTAGCACTGCTGCCCTGAATAACTCTGATAGGGAGTTTCTGATATGGGAGCAGCGCACACGTGTGTCTCAACACAGCATGTGATGCTCTCCGATTCCAAAGATTTCCATATTTCAAACAGCTACACACAGTTCTATTCAAATGAACATGACTCTGAATGCATTTCATATCCTTTACATTGCACACATATACATTTTAACTTAAAGTCACTTAACTACGTTAGTTTAAGGAACGTTCTGGGTTCAAAACAAGTTAAGATCAATTAGCAGCATTTGTGGAATAATGTTGATTACTACAAAGCTAATTTCGACTCGCCCCTTGGTTATTAAAAGAAAAGCAGTAACAGAAAGGCACTTATAATGGAAGTGAATGGGGCCAGTCTATAAAAGCTAAAATACATACTGTTACAAAAATATAGCCATTATACATTATACCCATTAACATGACTTTAGTGTAAAAAAAACATTTACTAACCTTGTGTTTAAAGTTAAATCCAATATTACAACTTCTTTGCCTGTATTGACTGTAACTTTACACGGAGAAGGTTAGTACGCAATTTTATCACATTAAATTATGTTAACACACATATTGTTTATATCTTGTGGCTATACTTTTGTAAACGTATGTATTTTAGCGTTTATAGACTGGCCGCATTCACTTCCATTGTAAGTGCCTTAATATAACAGCCTATTTTAATTAAGGAGAAGAGGGTCAAAATGAGTTTTTGTGGTATTCAACATTATGCCACAAATGCTGTTGATCGAATTTAACTTGTATTGAAACCGGAACTTTCTTTTAAGTAAGCCTATTTTTTCAGCTGAATTTGTAATACATTTCATTTGACACAAAATGGTTTTCCTTTTCCATGTGGATATAATGAATTTGTGAATTACATTTACATTTTTTAGACACTCTTATCGAAAAGTGCATTAAAGGTATACATTTTATTAGCTTGTGTATTTCCTGGGATCTAACAAATAGCTCCATGCTCTGCCAGTTGAGCTACAAGAACAAATGATGGGTTACACTTGATTTTACAGTGTCCTTATTACAGTGTAATTACACACATAAGTACTGAGTAATATTAATTAACAGCATGTACTGGGAACACTTTATTTTACAGTGTCCTTGTTACACATATTTTATGTATCGACTATAGTAATAACAGTCAATTATGCTAATGCCATTGTCTGTTCTAATACTCGATTCTGATTGGCTGGAATGCATGTGGTTCAAATCGTTGAATGCACAGGTTGTTCCGGTCAGTTTTAATCAGTGTTTGATATTAATGCGCTGTTTGTAAACATAGCAACATAACATTACAGAGCAAGCAGAGTGAGCTATAGCAACAGAAAACATTTCCTAACCACTTTCATCAGCATAGCTAATATAATGGAACTCAGTTTGTTTTCTTTCGCTGTCTGGCAAGGCAATGCAAGATGTTTTAAACTGTAATGTGTTGTGTATGTTATGTGCTGAAGTGCCGCCTATAGACACTAGAGGCCCCCCCCCCCGCGCTCACACATCTCTGACTCAAACGCTGAAGGAGAAGCACTGTTTGTTTACAAAATGCACGCAGCATTTTACGGTGAAGCGCTACCTTTCATGGACAAATTGCAATTTCATTCTTAATTCAGTCAATCATGCAGCCTTGATGGATACCATACCGTTGTCTCTGAAGTCAAAATCTGCAGGTTCCAGAGTGTTTTGAATGGTTTTCCCCTTATCATACACACAAGTGTGTGGTTGCACTCTTTTTCTCTGTCTCAATAGGCAGAGCTGTAGATCTAACGACTCTTAGATAAAATTAACCGTTATTTTTTGTTTTATCCAGTCAAAATTTGCACCGGCAAAAAATTATGACAGCTACAAATAATCAATTCTGGCAAGTGACCATGGTATAAGCGGGATAATCCATGGCTAGGTGTGCGTTAAATGATTTTAAATGCACTTCGCAGAGGCAACCAGCCTCCGCTTCGATGGTTCTTCACCTCCACGTCGTGCATTTAAAATAGTTTAATACAGACCTAGCCGTGGATTATCTCTTACATAATTACAAGCAACTAACCCTAAACCAAAGTCTTACCCTAAACCTACAGTAAGTACATGTTGTTAATTAGTAATAATCAGTTATTACTTGTGTAATTACACTGTAACAAGGACACAAAGTGTAACCCATGTACTTAATATAGGTTTATGGTTAGGGTTTGGTTTAGGCTTAGTTGCTTGTAATTATGCCTAATGTACTGTTATTAATATTGTCATTACATGTAATATGTATAACAAGGACACTGTAAAATAAAGTGTTTCCAAATTAAGAAAATAAAATTAAACATTAAAAAAAGTGATAGCACAGACACTGTATAGCCAATGAAATAGTGAAAATAGTTATTTAAAATAAAAGATTATATTTTTTGAAGAAAATATGAGTGGCGCTTGCTTGTGCAAAAGTTGCCGCCACAGTGAAATGGTGTTGTGGGAAGTTGCCAGGGTGTTTTTATGCAGTTGCTAAGGTGTTCTGGGTGGTTACTATGTAGTTCTTTACTGGCCCAAGTCAAAAGAGTCCAAGTCTCTGTGATATTCTGGTCCCTAGATATGGCTCAAGTCCCTTCTTCAATTTAACTTTTTCGCTGTTTAAAATAGTACGTCTGATTGCTTAGACAAGTAGCAGCACACCTTTCCTCAACACATGAATCATTCAAATCCGTAGCAGAAACGAGCGGGACAAGTTATGGCACCATTGTTTAATATTTAGTAGGTTTGTGCAAATCCCTAACCCCAAGTATGAGCAATACTAAAAGTGACACTTACCTTAGCATGCACCATTAAGACACAATCAGATATACAGTTGAAATAAAAATTCACATTCATATTACTTATAAAATGCACTCCGGCAAAAAAAAAAAAAAAAAAAAAAGCTAATGTCATTCATATGAATATAAATTTCACTTGCATGTAAAATTATTTTTGTAACAATGTGAAAAGTGAGTGAAAAAAAAAGTGCCTTCAATCATTTGTTTCAAGATTAGTTCTTTCCCAAAGGGGACAACTAGATGTGTTGCTATCGTTTGTCTAGGCAGCACCAGTCAGTCGTAGAGTCCAGGCCCAGGAACAGGGCATCTCACTAGGGGTCAGCTGAGGCAGATGCACCTTCAGACCAGTCGGACTCATGGAATCCCACGTGAGGTCTTTGTAACCCAGCAGCACCACCTGATTTGAAAATTGGGCAATCATTTGAAACACGGAAACGAAAAAAGCAAAAGTTTTGCTTCAGGTGAGAATTTTTTAAATGTTTGCACAAAACAGTTCTGGATCATTTGATAAACCTGCCCATTCAAGACAAGCTTTGCAGATCGTCTCATTGGAATGAAATGGAGATATCCAACAGACCGATTCTTACTAAATTGAGCTCAAAAAGTTGTAAAAGCTGTAGGGAATATTATTCTTAAAGCTGAAGCATATAACTTTTCTGTGTTAAATTACGTTCTCCTATTCCTACTTAATATGCAGAGACAACTACAAGTAAGCCGTTTGTAGGTTAATTTTCTCGAAAACGGTAAACACTGTGTCTACTATAAAAATTCCTCTGGTTATTTTGAGTGGCCGATCCAGCCTGACACGATCATATTGACTCGACCAATGGCGTTAGTGAAGACGGGACTATATGTTTGCGTATTCGGAAAGCTGTATGGATTTTTTTTTAAATTTTTGCAATTACGATCGGTGGCGCTAGAAGTTACACAAAAGGTACAACGGGGCTAAAGGCACACCTTAAGAAAAATTAGCATTTTTCTGGTCACAAAATGTATCAAGATTGAAAAGATTGCTTTATTTTTTTTGAATATTGATGGAGCAACACAATTTTAAAATATAGTGCAAAACTGGTCAACTAATGCAAATAATTTTGAGCCTCATGGGGACATGACCACCTGAATACTTCACTTGATCTCAATAACTGCCCTGTTAGTGGACACTTTCATTCATGGATTAAATTAATCCTGGTTTACTGTGCATAGTGAATTTCTAAAATGGCACTGGTAACTGAAAACTACTGTATTTTAATGATGCAGCATCCAGGCCACTAGGTGTAAGCCAATGTATGCCACTTCGAAACACTTCTAAAAATTACTGAATGCACCTTTAAGTGGGCTGGAATTAAGCCTGAAATTGCAAAGCACCTTTTATGTGCTGCTTTTTAAAGGAATTGTTACAATACACAGCTTGTAAAAAAAGCTGTTGGTGCACCTAACTGTCATACATGCTCATTTGGGAATGAGAGCGGAGTTCCAGAGCATGTACTTTTAAAGATTTATTTATTTGTTTATCATCTCTGAATAACCTGTGTTACTATTACAAGAGACAACAACATTTTGCCCTATTTTTGCGAAGGATAAAGCTGCAGGCCGAGCTCCAAAAGGGGCAGCAGCTCCAAACCACCAGCAAAGACATATAGAGCCCCTAAAACAACCCTTACCCAAACCTAACCATGGGTGGAAGTACCGTCCTCTTTTGGAGTGAGCCCAATCCCCTTCTGGAGAAACTCCACCCCTTTTGGTATTTTCCCATCCTCTTTTGGAGTTTTGGTCCCCGTTAGACGATCTCTGGCCTGCAGCAATACCTACTTGCTATTTTTGGATAAGTTCTGCAAAGTTCCGTTTAAAATGATCCAAACTCACAGGACTTCAGTAGACTTTTACAGTACTTTTATAATATAAATTACCTTAGTCTTGGCTGATGAGACAACCGGATCGCTCAGAACAATATTTCCACTTCTTGGCCACGAAAGGAAAATGGCGTAGACTGCGTTCTCTTTCGGCCTCATTGTATACCTGTTAGGATGATACAAAATTTACGTTCTTTCATTTAGAAAAGATATGAAAATAAAAGGCTGACAAAGTTCACCCAGAAATGAAAATTCTGCAATCATTTACTGTAATTCAACAGACCTCCGCTCACTATGTAAAGATACAAGAATATCGCTGGGAAAAAAGTCATAACGCAGCTCACCAAACTCCAGGTGTGACCGTGTCATTCTGAACTCTCCATGCGCTTGTGTTGTAGATGCCTTCTCCGTTCACCTTGAGCCACTGGCCCATCTGACGCAGTCTCTCCTCAAATACTGGAGTAATGCGGCCGTCATGAGTCGGGCCCACGTTCATCAGTAAATTCCCCCCACAGGACACGGTCTCTACAAGGGTCTGTTGGGCAAACAAATGACACAATGATCAGACTGTACAGATGTATTATTGAATGTGAGATTACTTTTCTAATGATCAGACGTTTTCAGAATTATGTGCATTCACTAATAATGTCTGCAATAGCAAGCACCGCTAATAACAATAATATGTTTAAATAACAAATCATTCATAATGTATTGTTTATTGACAATGAATAGGTACTTACAACACATTTTACAGAATTTGTAATTAAATTACTTACAAATACAAAATTAAAATGTACTTTATGGGATTGAAAAATGCACTCACTTGTATCATTTGTAAATCACTTTGCATGTAAGCATCTAAGTGAAATGTAAAAGAAATATAAACTCACTCCTATGAGCTGCTCAATGGTGAGGTAATCGCTGAGTTTGGCATCTCTCCTGTAGCCCCAGGACCTCTGGTCAATGGTCATACAGTTTTCCCACTTGCGTTTCAGCAGATGTCCGGGGTTGTATCGGTCGTTGCAGGTGAAATATCCACCATGATTACACGGACAGCCCATCCCCCAGCGGTCATTGGTCACAACGGTGTCACGAACAGGACTGAAAATGCATATTTGCCATCAGTTGGGTTATATTATGTCAGAGACATCTTCACTTTGACTATTCTAACATGTAAGTGGTTTGAGATCTCTAAAATTTCATGGTAGACCATGAAATTATGGGCTCTCTATCGACATCTGTGGTTGAAACATAAAATTGCAAGCTCCTTGCGCAGGAATGTTGTTTTGTTTTGGATGGATGAATCTGGTGGTTTGGGGTATACCTATGGTTACCCAGACTGATCTCACTGGCTACGTCTAAATTTTCACCACCTCCAACTCAACCTTGCTAAGACAGAGCTGCTCGTGCTTCCAGCGAGCCTAGCAATTCATCACAACTTCACCATTCAGCTAGACTCGTCAACGATTACACCATCCAGGACAGCCAGAAATCTTGGAGTTGTGTTTGACGATCAGTTGAACTTCACAGACCACATCGCAAGGACTGCCCGATCGTGCAGATTTGCCTTGTACAACATTAGGAAGATCAGGCCCTTCCTATCGGAGCATACTACACAACTCCTCGTCCAAGCTCTTGTTCTATCCAGGCTGGACTATTGCAATGTTCTTCAGGCAGGCCTTCCAGCAAGTACTGTCAAATCTCTGCAATTGATCCAGAATGCAGCAGTGAGAGTGGTCTTCAACGAGCCCAAGAGAGCACACGTCACGCCTCTCTTCATCAAATTGCACTGGCTGCCAATGGTTGCTCTCGTTAAGTTCAAGGCATTGATGCTTGCTTACAGAACAACCACTAGCTCCGCACCCCACTATCTAAACTCACTACTTCAGACTTATGTGCCCTCCAGAAGTCTGCGTTCTGCAGGTGAACGGCACCTTGTGGTGCTATCTCATAGAGGCACAAAATCACTGTCCCGTACCTTTACTTTGACTGTTCCCTGCTGGTGGAATAACCTGCCTAATTCCACCCGAGCGACTGTGTCTTTAGCCTCTTTCAAAAAACTGCTAAAGACACATCTTTTTCGTGAACACCTAACCCATTCGTACTAACGCACTACCTTCATGTTATTACAGCACTTATTATATTGTTGCCCCTTTTGTTGGATGAATCGCTTCTATTGTTCTCCTCATTTGTAAGTTGATTTGGATAAGTGTCTGCTAAATTAATGAATAAATGTAAATGTAAGTTCAAACGCTGGATTTTCAAAAGAACAAAACGTTGGAGAACCGTGAGTCGGACAAGTCATTTCAACTGTTAGTGCTATATATACCTAGAAAGTTGTTCATTGTGCATAAATAGTAGGTTTAGAGTAGGTTATTTTCATGGTTGTTGTTATTACGTCAAATATTCAGGACACGAGACAACTGGATGAAGTATGTCTGGAATTTTATTCATACTACTCGCATACATATCAAAAGAATGTTCTTAAAGGTTGTTAAAGGATTAGTTCACCATAAATGAAAATTCAGTCATTGTTTACTCACCTCTGTGTTGTTATAACCCTATATGACTTTCTTTATTTTTCTTAACACAAAAGGAAGAAATTGTGAAAAAATGCTGTGCTCTGTGATGTCATACAATGGCAGTTTATAGTGACCACCTCTTCAGGCTTCAAAAGAACACAAAAGTATAATTCAGAAGTCTAAATATTGTATGAGACTCATGATTGTTATGAAAGCATACGATAAGGTTTGGTGAGAAACGAACCGAAATATAATGTATTATTTAGTAAAAATGTTCACTGACCGCTGATCTCCTGTGCACATTCATGATAGGGCACGAGAGCAACAGTTCACGCAGCCCCTCGTGACATGGAGCGTTCAAGCAAAAACTCGTTTTATCTAAAAACAGGTCCACCACAGCGATAGTGACAACAGAACACAAAACAGACACAACACAGTTTATTTCTCACCAAACCTTATCGTATGCTTTCATAACAATCATGAGACTCATGGGATAATTTATTAGACTTCTGAATTATACTTTTGCGTTCTTTTAAAGCTTGAAGAGGTGGTCACCATAAACTGACATTGTATAACATCACTGAGCACAACATTTTTTCACAATTTCTTACCATTGTGTTAAGAAAAAGAAGGTCATATAGGGTTAACAACAACACAAGGGTGAGTAAACAATGACTGAATTTTCATTTATGTATGAACTAATCCTTTAAATTTATGGGCAAGTGCAAGCTCCGATTTCCAAGTGAAATGTCCACAGGGTGGCGCCAAAAGTGAGTTTATTTCAATTGTAAATGATTTAACAGTCAACAGGAATGCACATTTTATTAACCACATGCCCTTAACCAAAACCCAACCCTAAACCTAACTGTCAGCGGAGTTATAATGTAATCTTAGAGGGAAAAAGCAACCTCCGGGAAACTAACTTAAATTTAATGATACACATTTTTTTTCCTAATTAAATATTCTCTAGAATAAGAATTAGAGGTCGGCCAATAGTGGATTTTGGTGATACCGGTAACTAAGGTGGTGCAATAGGCTGATAACCGATTAATTGGACGATACTAAAATTCATAGGCACAGAAATTGAGGCTACAAGAGTCCAGAATGAATAAAATCCCAAAAGCAGTTTACTGTGCAACCAAAATCTCAATAACAACCAGAAAAGTTCAAGTTTAGTGCATAACGCGGGATTTAAGAACTATAACAAGTCCGAAATACACAAGGGACTCTTATTTTGAAATGACAGAGATTTGGCTACCTTTTAATGCTCTACGAGTAAGTATTTAACAAATGAATCTTTTTATAGCCTATATATTCACCAAATGAAGAGTTTATATGTGTATACAGTACTGTGCAAATGTTTTAGGCACTTGTGAAAAATGTTGCATAGTGAGGATTTCTTCAAAAATAATGCCATAAATAGTTTTCATTTTTCAATTAACATCATACAAAGTCCAGTAAACATAAAAAATCTAAATCAATATTCAGTGTGACCACCTTTGCCTTTAAAACAGCCCCAATTCTCCTAGGTACACCTGGACACAGTTTTTCTTGGTTGTTGACAGATAGGATGTTCCAAGCTTCTTGGAGAATTCGCCACAGTTCTTCTATCTATTTAGGCTGTCTCAATTGCTTCTGTCTCTTCTTGTAATCCCAGACTGACTCAACATTCAGTGGGGGGCTCTGTGGGGCCATGCCATCTGTTGCAGGGCTCCCTGGTCTTCTATTCTATTCTATTTGCAAAATGAAATTTGGGAGTCTAAAATGTATATTTCCTATTGACACACTAAAGCTGAAAATATAAATAACCATCTTAAGACAAATGTTTTTGTTAAACATCTTATGTGTCTAAGACTTTTGCACGTTACTGTATATTCACCAAATGAGGTTTATTGATAAGGAATAAAAAAAAAGAGAAAAAATAAAAGCAAAAATATATCGGCATAGATTTTTGCTGATAACCGATAGTTCCAAAAAGCAACTATCGGCACTAATTAATCGGTAAAACCGATATATCGGTCAACCTCTAATAAGAATGTCCCTCTCCCTAATACCAGCAGCCTCTGACTAGAAATAGCAAGTAGCAAAAGGAGAATGGAGTCTGTATGTTAAACGGTTTTGGGCTAAATAACTGCAGAAGTTTCACAACAGCAAATAATTTGTGCGCCATTTGAGCTTGCGTTGTGTAACTCTGACATTCAAGTTTACGTGGCCCTACCTCTCATTATAAAGCCAGGCGAGGAACCCAGTGCTGTTCCAGTATGTGTCGGGAGCATCTCCATCCCCATCAGACCATATCACTTCAGGTTTGAACCTGTTGACTATCTCATACAGCTCAGGCATGGTCTTTGTTGTGGAAAACACAGATGTGTTGTAGTGGTTGTCAGCATCTGCTCTGTACAGAGGGTTAAACCACTCAAACAGAGAGTGGTAGAGGCCCAGACGCAAATCACTGTTTGCCCGCAAAGCAGTGGCAAGCTCATCCACCAGATCACGCTTGGGTCCGACTTCCACTGCGTTCCAGTTCCACGAGTACTTCGAACCCCATAGGGTAAAACCTGAGGAATTGAAGTAGAGGTAAATTGAATAAATCTCACAAATTTTATGGGTGAATCTCACAGAACCATGTCAAGAACATGTCTGAGTCATACTGTGTTCCACCCCAAAATCAAAAGAATACAAACAGAATTTTATTTTGATTTTGGGGTGAAATGTGACTCTGATATGTTTTTGTGAGATTCACTCTTACATAATTTTAAATTCATCCTACTGTAGTTCAGTGCTTTAACTGTACCATCAAAAATGTCAACCAGCCAATATCCTGGTTCCTGCTCTAATGCAGCATTAAAAAGAGTGCAAAGAAGACACTGACAAATGCATAAGTGACTTGGAATGCAGTCTGTGCAGTAATTTCTCACAAACCTTCATGGTGTTTGGTTGTGAGAACGATGTACTTGGCCCCAGATGAGGCAAAAATATCGACCCACTCTTTGGGATCGAAGAACTCAGCCCGAAACTGTGGAGCAAAGTCTGCGTAGGTAAAGCCAGGTGGATAATTCTCTACCATAAAGTCAACATAAGACGGGACTTTCTGGCCCTGCCAGTACCACCTGTTGGAACACACTACTATTTATTTTCTTAATACATGCATTGTAATGGAAACAATTAAGTTCGCAATCTCCATTAAACTGAATAAGGGCGAATCTCACAAAACCTGTTGTGAACACGTCCCAGTCATATTCCAGCATAATAAAAGAAAAAAGAACATGAAGCCTTTTTTTTTTACATTGTAAAGTTATTCTCATGACAATTAAGCACATTTCCCCCATATTCTCATTACTGTAATGCAATAAAAACTAATTCTCATTATTATAATCGGAAATAACAATATTTGATTAAAATTGTAAAGTATTTACACACTGTGGTAGTAAGTACTGCCTTTAATTGATTATTGACCAAACTGACCAAATTAAAACCAACGGCATTTCGGTAAAAAGCATGAAAACTCTGATATGAAAACCCGACGGTTTATTTATAATTAATTAGTAACACACTTTGTAAAAATTCTACAAATAAATTCAAATGCACAATCCAGAAATAATAATAGCCATAATATTAAGAAGGGTTGGTTCTCCTAAGAACATGTAATATTTACTTTTAATTAAGGCTGCCAATCGATAAACTTTTTTAATCAATTTAATTACATAGTCGAATGAATCGCAATTAATCGGCTGATAAAGCCCCTCAAATAACAATAATTCAATATGTAATGATGAAATAATTATAAATAGTTATATTTAAATAATTACAAATTTTATATATATATATATATATATATATATATATATATATATATATGTGTGTGTGACAAGATTAATTGCGTTAATGTTTTTACTGCGTTATTTTTTTCTAGAATTAACGCATTAAACCAACAGCCCTACTAATTATTCTTTCTCGTTCTCATATTAATGCGGACAGAACGCCATAAACCGATGTGACAGTTGCGAAAGCGGCACTTACCTATAGGCTACACGATAAGGGAAACCATTAAAAACGCTTTGAAACCAGCAGACTTTGACTTCAGAGATATCGGAAATTATATATATCAGAAATTATTTATTGTTAGAACAGTAAAAATATTTTTTTTTTACCACTTTGTACATTCTGTTAATTTTTTTAAGAATTCCTAAGTAAAACAGAAAATATCGGTATCGGTATTTTTTTTTTTTTTTTTTTTTTTTCTTAAAATCGGTTTCAGCTAAAATGTTTCATATCGGTGCATCTCTAAAAAAAATAAAACTTTTTATTTTTATTATATATATATTTTTTATATAAGAATCTAACGATAATCACCTACCAAAAAAATAAAAAATAAAATGGAATTACTTTAACACCATGTCCACAACATATTGAAATTATGTCAACCACACTGTGTTTTTCCTGACGCTGTTTTGCACTTACCAGAACCATTCGCTGCCGTAGCTGGGAACAGAAAACACTCCCCAGTGAATGAATATGCCGAATTTGGCTTGGTCATACCATTCCGGAAGAGGTCTTGAATCAAGTGATTCCCATGTAGGCTTGTATTGACAATGGCAGGTGCCAATAACAAGTAAACAGAAGCCTAAAACACTCAACTGGTGCATTGTGCTACTGTTTCTGTCTCCGCTCCGCACTGATTATATGAGAACTGCACTGATCTATATATAAAGATCAGTGGAGAGCTGCTTCAAATCACATGATACTGTTATCTAAAAATGCATGTGACTGGTCGTACACCCGACAAACGTCCCTGTAGTTTCAAACACAGTAATTGATGAAGCTTCCTAGTTCTGAAACTATTTACGGAAAACAAATCTAGCAGCTTTCACGTGCGCGAATCTACTATGGCAGTGGCTTGGGATCATGAATATTAATTACGTAACTTGACGTTCGTCCAATCGGTCTAAATGATGATTGGCTGAACGGCAGACTTTGGCCCTATTGAGAGGGTTTGGCTTATAAATATTAACTAGAATTTTCATTTATTTTATTTTTCGCAAAACATGCAATAAAATGTTACATTTGAGAGAAATGAAATGAAAGAAAATTCTTAAAAAATTAAAATAATACAAACATTTATTTTTCTTCTTTAACAAACACAACAGTTGTGATGGTTAAATAAATAAAGAATACTAACTAAATTATTCCTATTTTATATTTTGCAGTGCATAGAGGGGGGAAAAATAGTAATACTACTATTATTCCCACAAGGTATACATTAAAATAATAGAAAGATCTATTGTTCTTTATCAAAAAGACAAGTTATTTGTACTTATTTATGCACTTTTGTGGTATATTGAAATTACATTAATTATTTATGGTTCATAAATACCGACTATATTGTTTTTTTATATATATATATTTAGCAAAACATACAGATAAAACCGTTCCTTGCAAAGGAGATACAATACAATTATTGCTTTCATTAAAATAATAGTAGTGTGTCTTTAAATTATTATTATCCCCATATTAACACACTTACAATTGTCACATTTAAATTAAATTTAAAAAATAAATCTAAAATTAGATACGCTTTAACAGATGTTCGCTACAGGAAGGTTACCGAGCAACAATTTTTGACCTAATTAATATTCATGAGGTAAGCCTTCGCCGTAGTAGGATTCATAGATATCTATGGTAGGATTCGAAGAGTAAACTGCATCGTCACATCCGATTCTGTTGTGAACGTCTGTAGATCCATGTGCAATCCGCTTATTTATATCAATCTATGCAAGGATATATCGACTGCCACTGTCATATATCTGCCGAAGATTTTGACAGTGTAAGGTGTTTAGAAGCTCTGTTCATAATATTGTGAAATGATCTGAGAACGTTTCTTAATAAGTATGTTTTGCGTTTTTAGGACATTGATTATGTCATTGGGGAGTCTAAAAAGGTACTTTATTCCATCTAAGTTCTCTATCAAACAGATATCCGGTATGTTATCATGTAAAGTGTGTTATAATGTTTATTATTTCATTTCAGGCTGGGCTTGTTGCCCTCCTTGCAGTAGCAGAGCATGCTGGGGAGTTTGAGAAAATTATACAGCTCTCACAAAGGTATTGCATAGATCCTTTATCATAGTGGATCATATATTAAAGCAAATGCAACATTAATTGGCTTTAATACCTTGAAGGTTCCCTGGATTTGTCATCCCATGTCTTGGAGTTCATCCTGTCCAAGGTCAAGACCCAGCACAACCCAGAGGAGCTTTACCTGAGGTCTGAAAAATATGTATATAATGATGAATTTCTGTTATTTTATCTACTATCTCACACACTGACATTTCTATGTTTTCAACCCCAAAGGATTTAGACGCTGCCTTACCACTGATTGAAAAATACAAAGAACACATTGTGGCTATTGGTGAGGTTAGACATATATTGTACTTATGGCTTATAAATAGATAATAGAGTTCTATTGTCTGTGGCTGTCGATTATTGAAATTAATTGGGTCACTTCCCCTAATTGTCTGATAATTTGCAAGCAACAATAAGTACCAATGTTTCACAACTGTTAATGCAATAAACAGTGTAACTGTTTTTGGCAATATTAAAATTGTAAAATCACATATAGGTAGTGTTGGGTGTAATCTGATTATTAGTTACTGTAATCAAATTACCTTTTAAGTCAAAAGTAGTGTAATATATTACATTTTAAATTCTTGTAATCATTTTACTAACTTTCAATCAATTGAATCAAGTGATTCCCATGATTACTTCTTCGAGGAAGTAATCGGTAAAGTAGTTGGAGTACATTTTTTAGAGAATTACTACAAGTTGTACTGAATGTACATACAGTGGCAAGAAAAAGTATGTGAACCCTTTGGAATGAGCTGGTTTGCTGCATTAATTGTTCATAAAATGTGATCTCAACTTCATTAAAGTCACAAGTATAGACAAGCACAATGTGCTTAAGCTAACAACAAACAAACAATTACTGAAGCGAATTCACTGTGCTTTGGAAAAAGTAAGTGAACCCTTGGATTTATTAACTGGAAGATCCTCCTTTGGCAGCAATAATCTCAAGCAAGCATTTGCGGTAGTTGCGGATTAGACCTGCACAAAGTTCAGAAGGATTTTTTAACCATTCTTCCTTACAGAACTGCTTCAGCTCAGACATATTCTTAGGATGTCTAGAGTGAACGGCTCTCTTGAGGTAATATCACAGGGTCTTTATTGGGTTAAGTTCTGGACTCTGACTGCGCCACTCCTAAAGATGGATTTTCTTTTTTTTGAAGCCATTCTGTAGTGGATCTACTTTGATGTTTAGGGTCATTGTCTTGCTGCATCACCCAACTTCTACTGAGCTTCAGCTGGTGCACAGCCACCCTGATATTATCCTGTAGGATATCTTGATAAACTTGGGAATTAATTTTCTCTTGGTAATGGCAAGTGGTCTAGGACCCGAAGCAGCATACCAGCCACAAATCATGATGCTCCCGCCACCATAATTCACCATTGGGTTGATGTTTTCATGTTGGTATGTGGTGCCCTTTTTACGCCATACATAGTGCTGCGTGTTCTTCCCAAACCTTAGTTTCATCAGTCCACAAAACATTTTCCCAGTAGTGTTGTGGAGTGTCAAGGTGGTCTTTGGCAGACTTCAGGCGTGCAGCAGTTTGTTTGTTGGAAAGCAGCGGCTTCCTTCGTGGTGTCCTGCCATAGACACCATGCCTGTTTAATGATTTCCATATAGTAGACTCATGAACAGAGATGTTAACCAGTTCCAATGATTCCTTCAAGTCTTTAGCTGTCACTCTAGGGTTCTTGTTTACTTCATTGATCATTCTGTGGTGTTCCCTTTGAGTCATCTTGGCTGGACGGCCACTTCTAGGGAGAGTAGCCACAGTACTAACTCATATCCATTTATAGACAACTTGTCTAACTGTGGACAGATGCATATCTAAGCTCTTCGAGACTTTGCAACCCCTTCCAGCTTTATGAAAAGCAACAATTCTTGATCATAGGTCTTCTGAGATCTCTTTTTTGTGAGGCATGGTCCACGTTAGCAGATGCTTCTTTTGAATAGCAAACTCAACATGCGTGGGTGCTTTTTATAAGTCAAAGCAGCTCTAACCCACACCTCCAATCTCGTTTCATTAACTGGTTGCCAGGTTTGCCAACTCCTGACTCTAATTAGCTTTTGTTGATGTCATTAGCCAAGGGGTTCACATACTTTTCCCAGCCTACATTGTATTTGAATGATGTATTTAATATGTACAAGAACAATAAAATAATTTTGGTGTTATTAGTTTAAACAGATTGTTTGTAACTTAGATGAAGATCAAACCAGATTTTAAGACAAATGTGTACATAAATGCAGGTAATTCCAATTGGTTCACATACTTTTTCTTGCCACTGTATTACTAACTTTTAATTAATTACTTTTAAGTGCATTACTTCCATTATACATATTTTTCAAATAATATTATTTATGTAGAATACATTGAAAACATTGTTTATATGTACATCTGTTAACCTTTGTGACAGTTGAAGAGTCACTAATTGTAAAAAGTAACTGTAATTGTAAGGGAGAAACATGGTGTTTTGTGTATTATATGTGTGCGACAATGAACTTACCCAAAACTGCATATAGGTTGGCCTGGATTTCACCCCACGCATAGTCAACAGTGACGCTGGCAAAGACAATCAGAGAAAAGTGCTCGTTCGACAGGCAGAACTCGCAAAACAGTTGAATCTCCCCTTGTGAGTCTCATTCTTTTGCCTTTGTGTTTTAAAATGTTCATTTTAGTTGACATAGTCATTTTACAGTTTATCTGTCAATTAGAAATGTGCACTCAAGATCTGCTGGGAGACCAACCATCCATCTTTTGAAGGAGATCGGTATGCATGCCAAAACATGCATTTATTCAAAAATGAGTTGCTTTTCATGATTATGTCATCTCACTCATGTCTGTTTGTCAATCAGGTGTAGAGAATGCACTTCTGCATGCATTTGATGGAAAACCCTCAGTTGCAATGGAGGGTGTTAAAGCTGGCTATTATTTTTCAATACCGCCATCCATTATAAGAAGTGATCAGGTAAATATACTACTACATTTAGCAACATTTGAACTGTGCGATCAGTTTTGCATTATTTTTGCATTACTATTTGCATTCTTTGCTCTGCTACTTTGCCTTTATATTATGCAATTGAGTATTCATGAGAGTTGTGTAATAACTATATCTATAACTACATAAATGTTTTCTTTTGTCACACATCACATGTACAAGAAGCAGAAGCTCGTGAAGCAGATTCCTCTGGAGAACATGTGTCTAGAGACGGATTCTCCCGCACTGGGACCTGAAAAGCAGGTACGGTGACATTTTGTGTTCAACTGCAAAAACGTGTATTTAATTTAAGTTTACTTCTTGGTTTGGTGTTGTTTGATAGTTTTTGACATACACGTACATCTGTCTTTCACTCCAGGTGAGGAATGTACCACAGAATATCCGTATTAGTGCGGAATATATTGCCAAAGTCAAAGGAATCCCCTTGGAGAGGGTCATAGAGGTCACCACACAAAATGCCATGCGCCTCTTCCCCAAATTAAAGACATTTATCAAAGCTTAACTCTGAATGAAACGCCTCTCAAGTTGTTTTGTTGTGAAAAATCATCACCTTTTTTCAAAAGATATTGCTTATTTTCATTTGTGTGGCTTAAATGTGTATATGTAAGATTTTTTTGGTTCTTTAAACCCTTTTTGGTTTTATGATGTACCTTTGCAAAGGTCATATTTACCAGAACAATAAAAGCAGAAGAGAAGTATTTTGAGAAGTGAAAACTAAAATAAATTGATGTGGAAATTAAATGAATTGGTTGTTTGTCTTTGACATATCTGGTATCATTGCTGTAAAATTGGATTAAACAGAGACTTTGTGATTCAGGCAGTGGGTGGAAATCTTTTTTCAGTAAAAACTAACTTACTCAAGCTAAAGTGGAATAAACTGTAGAAATAAATGAACCCACTGTGGTTCTGTAACAAAGTAAATGCAGAATTTAATTGTACCAGTAGATGGCAGAGAATGCAACAATTTGAGACTGCTGCTCAGAATGGTGATTTCCATAACATTTTTTTAAAAAGGAGTCTCAAAATGTATTTTTATTAAAAATATTATTTCATTTTAAATCTTCACTTTGCTGCTAATTGCTACTATCGTTGTGTTTCTCGGTGTTATTATTCCGGTGTAAATAATTTCCCGAACACAGAGACGGAACTGTCACGTGGCAACTGTTACTTTTCTCAGCGCTAGTCGAGATAGACCAATCACAGTCGTTTGTAATTACATTTAGAGGTAATTAAATTAAAAAACTGTAATTTAATATGGATTTCAGAGAAAATTTCCAGTTGTATATCAGGCACTAATCTTTGGAATTAAATTACTTTAATTGTTATGCTTAGTAATAATTAAAATTTCACCAACGCAGGGATAAAAACACTCCCTTTCCTTATTTATTCAGACCTGTCAGTTATCTGTACACGTGACAATTATATTTATAACATCATCGATTCGGATACAGTTAAACTGAAAATGCACATATGACGATAGACAGGCTGTATATAGGTATGTGAAAATTGTAACACGTTGTAATTAATAAAAAAGCACTATAATGTTAATATAAAGTATATATTTAATGTGTGTATACTAAATATAGTCAAAAAAACAATACATCATAAGATCATTTATTCACACCGTAAGACCACAACGTATTGTATTGACTTAGAATTCTTTTATGACTCACTAGTAAAAAATTGTAAGGAAGATGGGGAACAGACTTCGACACTAACCTTAAGGGGAAACATAGGGGGAACAGACTTCGACACTAACCTTAAGGGGAAACATAGGGGGAACAGACTTCAACACTAGCCTAAGGGGAAACATAGGGGGAACAGACTTCGACACTAACCTTAAGGGGAAACATAGGGGGAACAGACTTCAACACTAACCTAAGGGGAAACATAGGGGGAGCAGACTTCGACACTAACCTAAGGGGAAACATAGGGGGAACAGACTTCGACACTAACCTTAAGGGGAAACATAGGGGGAACAGACTTCGACACTAACCTTAAGGGGAAACATAGGGGGAACAGACTTCAACACTAACCTAAGGGGAAACATAGGGGGAACAGACTTCAACACTAACCTTAAGGGGAAACATAGGGGGAACAGACTTCAACACTAACCTTAAGGGGAAACATAGGGGGAACAGACTTCAACACTAACCTTAAGGGGAAACATAGGGGGAACAGACTTCGACACTAACCTTAAGGGGAAACATAGGGGGAACAGACTTCGACACTAACCTTAAGGGGAAACAATAGGGGGAACAGACTTTGGCACTAACCTAAGGGGAAACAAAGGGGGAACAGACTTCGACAAAACACCGGTAAGCGTGTGCACTCGTACATCAGACTTGCCGCCGTATGGAAGTAAATCGTGGATAAAATATATTTAAATGTCCGTGAAAGTCAAATTTGGCAATATTTATGCTGACCTCAGACCTGTATACACCTTTCCTGGGACTTTGCATGGATCAAAGGCATTTTTTGAGGTTTTTCTTGATATTAGATTAGATTAGATTCAACTTTGTCATTGTGCAGAGTAGAGTACAGAGCCAATAAGATACAGATACCGTTTTACGGATGTTTTTCCATTCACCGCCATTGTTTTCTTCTGCTGATCGTCACAAATATGGCAGCTGTGGAGAAAAAGTGACGTCACCTGAAACAGTTTAGTGGCAGAATAGTAAGAGTAGTATGTTAGTATGCAATTCCAAACTCAGCAAGTTTAGTAGAAATGGAGCGCTGATATTTGAATGATTGTGAGAAATTGGAACACTCAACGGATGTAGAAAAGGAAGTCCCACCTTATAGTTAAAAGAGCCAATCACCTTTTAGATGCAGACATTGCCTGTCAGTCAACTGGAAAACGCGTATGCGCATTAGCTGAATCCGCCTGAAAAATAGCATTTTTTTAAGCGTGATCTGAGCTAAAGAAGCACAGTTTATGAAACTATTGTTGTCAGATTTGACTGCTGATTTTAAATATGTTCTGTGATCTCTGGTTTCTGTTGCAGACAGTTGCATGTCATCCTGTCAGTCACTCTCTATCGAGTGATGATGGGGAACTTCAGTAGAGTTGAGAGTGATTTGAGCACAATTTGATTTTTCAAATCTTAAGGCCTTCAATGTGTGCTACTGAAGTCTTGCGGATTATTTTACGAAGTAATTTATAGATGTTTAATACGTTTAAAGCATAAGACTTGCACCGTCAATCAAAAACTAAAGCTTTGTTTGGCACCTCAAGTTTTGACAAATAAAATGTTATGGGCAAATTAGCTGCTTGCTTATTATGCATGTTTAGTTTGAATCACTGCACACAAGGTATTGAAAAGTGTCAGAAATGAACTTTTAAAGTAGTTGTAGTTTGTTTTCATGGGCATTTTTATCTTTATAAGGGCAAATGTTTCTAATAATAAAGAATATTTTTCTACTAATCTTGTAACTAGATATGTGTAGAATAGTAGATTATGAAATATATCAAATGCGAAATAACAGTTTTAAATAAAAGAGGAATTCACTTTTATTTTAAATATGTGGTGCATTTTTGTCAACTCTGTGGCATTTTGACTTTATCCTGGTGCATACTGAATATTAATCGAAGTGTGAGCCAATGATAATAGTCTAAAGGATCAACTTTTGTCTGCTTGCACAGGTCTGAAAGCTAGAACTGGTGGCTGATATGTTATTAATAAGAGGAATCACCAGGTTTAGAAAAGTCATTCTTGGAGGAGGTCAAAGAAGGGTCATTTTTAACACACCTTACCTAATAGGCAAGGTAAGACTTATGCTGTCTGAGTGGATTACATTTTGTTTATATAACTTTGTTTGTTTTTTGTTTGTTTAAGCTTTATCCATCTAGACTGATTTTTTATGTATTTTCCCTGCACACTTTTTCAGGGGGCCAGCAGCTGCAATCACCAAAATGCCTCTAGTTTTAGTGGCGTTATGGAGTCACACTTTAATTACTTCCAAATTGGCAGAGCACTTGGCACTGTTGAGTGTGCCAGGGCTCTTGGGGGCTGTGCCAGTCTGAAGGACAATGCCCAGGGCAGTGGAGCCCTCAACATTTGTAGCCTTAGATGTTTGTGGAGATCGCAACATGGGCTAGAACACCGTCCAGTTCAACAGCACGTTCATGAACGGATCTGTTTATTCCACCAAGATCACAGATTGTACAGTGGACTAAAACAGGAAGAGGTCGACCCAGCCAAAAACGCCCCAAAAAATGATTCCAAGAAACATAAGCAAATGGTATAGCACACTAAGCTTTTTAAGGAATTTTATATTTTTTTTATTATTTTTTTTAATGTTGGCTTGACAAAGCCTTGTCTGAAAGTTTGAAAAGCTGACTTTAAGGTTAATGGTTACATAGGTTTGATGTGCTAGAGATAAATGGATTGATAGGTATAGAGATGGATAGAGTATAACATATCTGTCTAGATAGATAGATAGATAGATAGATAGATGAATGGATGGATGGATGTACAGATATATGGATAAATGGATGGATGGATGGATGGATGGACAGATGGATAAATGATGGATGGTAGATAGATAGATAGATAGGTGGATGGATGAATGAGTAGATAGATGGATGGATAGATAAATGGATGGATGGACGGATGGATGGATAGATAGATAGACAGATGAGCAGATGGATGGATAGATAGATGGATAAATGAGTGGATTACATTTTGTTTACATAACTTTGTTTGTTTTTTGTTTGTTTAAGCTTTATCCATCTAGACTGATATTTTATGTATTTTTCCTGCACACTTTTTCAGGGGGACAGCAGCTGCAATCACCAAAATGCCTCTAGTTTTAGTGGCGTTATGGAGTCACACTTTAATTACTTCCAAATTGGCAGAGCACTGGGCACTGTTGAGTGTGCCAGGGCTCTTGGGGGCTGTGCCAGTCTGAAGGACAATGTCCAGGGCAGTGGAGCCCTCAACATTTACAGCCCTAGATGTTGGTGGAGATCGCAGCATGGGCTAGAACACCTTCCAGTTTATCCATCCATCTACTGGATGAGTAGATGGATGGATAAATGGATGGATGGATAGACAGACAGATGAGCAGATGGATGGATAGATAGATGGATAAATGGATGGATGGACGAGTAGATAGATGGATGGAAGGACAGATGGATAAATGGATAGATAGATAGATAGATAGATAGATAGATAGATAGATAGATAGATAGATAGATAGATGGATGGATGGATGGATGGATGGATAAATTGATGGATGAACAGATAGATGATAAATGGATGGATAGATAGACATACAGATGAGTGGATGGATGGATGAGTAGATAGATGATGGATGGATAAATTGATGGATGGAAGGACGGACAGACAGACAGATAGAGAGATGGATAGACAGACAGATAGATGGATGGATGAGTAGATAGAAAGATGGATGGATGGATGGATGGATAGATAGATGGATGGACAGACAGAGATCGATAGATGGATCGATGGATGGATGGATAGCTTTTGGATTAGGCATTGGAACCATTGCTGAAGTGGGAAAGAAAAGTCTTAAATCTGATGATAAAACAGGTGGGAAAACATGTGTTTGAAGCAGTGGTGTGAGAAATTCATTTTGTTCAGCAGAACTCCCATGATGGTTTACTTGAAGAAGCTACTGAGACTTTATGTAATGATTTAATCTTTTAATAAATATAATACATATATTTACACATTTGTGTGTATAATGTCAAAGGAAAGTGTTATATTTTGATTTGTTTACACATTTTATATAAAAAAAAAACCTATTTAATGTTTTGCGCAAGGCAATTAAGCTGTATAAAAGCATCTCTTGATACTGATATAAGCTTGAAATTCAAGTGAAGAAGGTAATGTCTGGTTACCTTTTAAGGTGCACTAAAATCATTGTCACGTTTTGCACACACAGAGCAATCATTGCTAATGTTTACACTCTGTGGTGCAGAACTATTTTTATGGCTTGCGTTACCCTTGACATTTACCTTTATTCCTGTTAAGTATGTGACAGTGTAAAAGACACAAATGTCATTCTGCAATATCATTACAACCCTTCCCCCAATACAGTGCAGGGTTGTGTATGTTGCCGGGCTGCATTCTGTAGCTTAACACTTGAAAATAGATAATTAGATCCAGTTAGAAAGCCGATAAGATCACGTTTAGTCCCCTTAAGGGGGTTCAGTGGAAAGGAGGAGGCGAGAACCGGCTTGACAACTTAAATAATAATTTAATAAACAACTTAAACACACAACCAAAAACACACAGTACAGCTGCCTGTAATTCTCTCTCTCTCTTGAACTGTCGTCCCTGGCCGCCTTTATCCCTCGCGCACCCCATCAGGCTGATTGGGGACCGGGTGTGTCTCATTCCAGCCCGGCCCCGCCCTCCTCGGCTCTACAGTCCCTTTTAATGTTTGTTGTATTTCTAAAGGGCAATAATATATTATATTCCATGTCATTTGAGGTGAACGACAGAGCAATGCTCTGTTTGTGATATGTCACTGACCAAAATAAGCATCCAACACACCAGCTGGCCACAATAACCATGTAAAGCTTGCTAATGCCTTCCATGCTGCAAAAGTCATTGACGTACTGTACATAGAAGTGGGCTTACCAGTTTATGCATTCCCACATTTATCCATGATAATTTCCTTCTTTTCTTGTCCATAGATGACACGTTCATAAACCCCCAGCTTGCAAAGATCTTTGACCGTGTTCAACAGAATGCTGACTTCATGCCCTCCAAGCAATTTATTTGTCTAGACTCAAATGTGAGAGTTGATAAAAACACAAAAACAGCTTCTACATCTTAAAGTCAACTTTAAAATATGTATACAACTAGAACAGAAAACTAGAAAGGAATTTAACAATTAGCAGTTCCATTAATGATTCTTTTACTTCTACTGAGCGTTGAAAACTGTCGTCAGTGATCTGGGTCCAAACTGGTGGGATAAACTCGAGTACTTTGAGGAGCGTCCGCTTGCGGCGGTGTCCATCGGTCAGGTGCATCTGGCTAGAATGAAGGACGGCAGAGAAGTGGCCATGAAAATCCAGGTACGAAAGATAATTTTTTTACATTTTTTTTTTATGTATCATTGTTATTTGTGCTGCAAATTTAGGCATTTTGTAAATAAATTAAATGAAAGTCTGCTCCCAGTATCCAGGTGTGGCAAACAGTATAAACAGAGATGTGAACCACTTAATGACAGTGCTCAGTATAAGCAATGCATTACCTGAAGGTACAAATTATGCTGTAAATATATTGATCCAAATGATTCTGCTGTAAAAGTTTTACATTAAGGTATATTGCATGCTTTATATGTATTTGTCCATCTGTCCATCAGGTCTGTTTCCTGAGCATCTAATAGAAGTTATGAGCAGAGATTGGCATTGGAATGTGATTATGTATGGGAAGCCAAATGTGCTGTAAGGCTGGCACCAGGATGTCTACACCCAAAAGGCGCCATTTCCGGTAAAAGTCAAAGAGCTCTGCGAGAATCAGCGTCATAGAACTCTCTCACAAAAGCTGAAATCTACACCTGAATATCGCCACGTGTGATAAATTGCAAATTGCCTTTGCATTGTTTTACAAAGCTGAAATCTTCACCTGAATATCACCACAGTGTGATAAATTACAAATCACCTTGCTGCCCCCTCTTCTCTCTCCCCCTTCTCCCCTTCAACAGCTCAGGACCAATACAAAGACACAAGATTTATATGTAAAAATATAACAAATACCATGAAAACAAAGAATGCAGCTGTATGTGTTTGATATCATTTAAGAGGTCTCTGTGCGACTGGTATAATGGTCTCTCTCCCATGTTGATAAAACTAATGGTGACAAAGTTATAAGGTCTTTTCCAAATACTGCATAATTCTGGAGGTCTATCCCCCTCCTTGAACTACAATTTAAATGATCTCCTTTCTAAGGTTAAACCCCAGGAAGTCAAGAACACATTCACCCCCAAATTCTCATTGTTCAAAAGATAATACCATTTGGTACACAATATTTATTCTGTCTGGGTATTTAAGGAAAGTTGGCAAGAAGCTCGGGGAATCTGTAAGCCAGATCTCCCATGCTTTGCCGTCGCATGTAGTTTTCCTATTTCTCAGGTATGCCTCTTGATTCTTAACTTATTTTTAGTAATGCTTGTTTATTCTGATCATGTGTGAAATTGGCTTTGATTTGAATTTCTGTAACGATGTTTTATATCCTACCTGACAAATAAATTGTTATTATGTGATTTATTCTGAATTTCTCTGGAATCATTGTGACCGATAGATCGCTATAGGGTACCTTTGTTACCGTAATGTATTAGACCAGGGTGTAGACCAAACTGGAGCTTTAATATAGGAGAAACCACCCATTACAACCAGGTAGGAGAAACCACCTAGGGCAGCCAGGTAGGAGAAAGCCACATAAAGACTCTCAGTCACTGCTCATCGCCCGTCTTAGCAAGTTGTATGTATGTGACTAAGCGGCAATATCGTCTGGTTAACCATACTGGAGTTTTAATATAGGAGAAACCACCTAGGACAACCAGGTAGGAGAAAGCCATATAAAGACTCTCAGTACAAGCCAAACCAGACGATATTAGTTAACCCTACAACCGCTGACTAAGAATGAAACTGGCTATATTATGAGAGGGAGATCTACGTAATTTAATAACAGCCGACGTAAGACTCCAAAGCAACAATTGAGTACTGATTGAAAGGACAATGTATAGAAGAGGATTTAGAGTAATCAATAACCTAAAAATGTTAAATTAAAAGAATGATCAGAAATTAATTAGAGCTTAAATATAGAGGTCAACTTAAAATTGGAGTCAGATTAATATAAAATTGGAGTCAGATAAAATGAATAACGGAATCAATTTGTAAACTGTAAATTAACAATAATTGCTTTACTTCAGTGCTCAGAAAAGACAGAACAATGCAGAGACCTTCAAGGGGCCATTTTATTGGAATCCAACATCAGAACAAATAGTTTGCTTTTTTAACCCCTTTTACAGTGCCAAGAAATTCCAGTGAGTATTTGAATAGCTAGATGCGATGTGTAAACCATTATCTTAGTTTACCCTTAAACGTATACCTCAGTCTTCAGTGACCTGGGACCTTATTCCATCTCCTTTACCTCATCAATGTTTTGGAGTTATGCCCCCACTTCTTTGGTATATCTCAACCTTTCTCTTATGAATCTTCTAACAATAAAAAAATGGCAAAATTAAAAAAAAAAAAAAAGGGGGGGGGGGGGGGGTTATTGTTTATTTACAAAAAGTGTATAGGGTCTTTTGTGACCCAAGATATGTAATAGTTTCACAATATATATTTCCACTTCTATAAATATATATATATATATATATATATATATATATATATATATATATATATATATATATATATATTATTATTATTATTATTATTATTATTTCATGTCTACTGAAGTTTACTGTCACAAGACATATATTTATTTGTTAATTACAAGACAAATGAGTGCTCTATTTATACAAATTAATACTATATCATGTAAATTTTCAGCGCAATGTTGGGTCCTCGAGAAAAAAAACTATTGTCAAAATATTAATGACTACAGTCTTGACCAACACAAAATAGGTATCGTTTGAAAGTTTATAAACTCTACTTTCCAATGCATGCAGGGATTATGACCAAAACTGAACAAGTGCTTTGAAATTTGCAGAAAAATCAGAAGTGTTCTGTTTTGATCATTTGTAAAATAAAAAAAAGAAAGAAATTGCACTGTAGACTGTACATTGCAATCAGTAAAAACATCAAACTCATCAAATAGCCATGTGTCATATGTTGTTGGAAAGCTCTCAAATAGTGGAATACAACCAGCCTATTTGTTTCACTCACAGACAAAAAATATAGCGAGTAATAGCCAAGTATATGTCTTTGACAATTATTTGAACAGGTGTTGCTTATATTCCACACTTTCACTTATAACTTGACGAAAAATAAACAGAAAATAAAATATCACATTGCCTTACTTAGAGGAGGTGATTATCTTTCAAACGAGCCCATACACAAGTTAATCGGATGCATAGATCTTTAGATAATCCACACGAAGCACAATGTTACATATGACCGCCAGGAGATGGCGCCAAGTCAATGACACAAACTCGATGATGCAGACTCAATCAGTCAAAAGGCAAAATTCTGAGAAATCTCATTACTAAAATCATGTCTCCATGCTATGCAAACCTTTAGTCATTGTTGTGTTTGCATGTGTAATTAGTTCTTATGTACAATTATTATGTTTTATTTGTTTGGAGAGGCTTTTGGACACTTGGATATGTTTTTGGACACTATGATAAATTATTTTTGTAATGCTATAACTTTTGATTGCTTTGTCGTATCAACACAAAAGTTACAGTTCTTAGTTACAGATGACATGATTGGGAACAAAATAAAATAATTTTTCAGAGCCACCTAATTAACACATAGATATATATATAATGTCAAATCAGAAAAATAAGGAAAAAAGTAAATTTTTGGCTCAAGTTTCTTGTGAATTTTCAGCAGTTTCTTAGGCTGAGAATAAATATTTATTTTAAATATTTTAAATAAATAATTTATTAAAAATATTTCCCTCAAAATTCTACAAAAAATACCCCATAATTACAACATGAAAGAAGTTTGTTTGAAATCTTTGCAAATTTATTAAAAATAAAAAACGAAAAAAAAAAATCACATGTACATAAGTATTCACAGCCTTTGCCATGACACTCAAAATTGAGCTCAGGTGCATCCTGTTTCCACTGATCATCCTTCAGATGTTTCTACAACTTGACTGAAGTCCACCTGTGGTAAATTCAGTTGATTGGACATGATTTGGAAAGGCACACACCTGTCTATATAAGGTCCCACAGTTAACAGTGCATGTCAGAGCACAAACCAAGTCATGAAGTCCAAGGAATTATCTGTAGACCTCCGAGACAGGATTGTATCGAGGCACAGATCTGGGGAAGGGTACAGAAAAATTTCTGCAGCATTGAAGGTCCCAATGAGCACAGTGGCCTCCATCATCCATAAATGGAAGAAGTTTGGAACCACCAGGACTCTTCCTAGAGCTGGCCGCCCGGCCAAACTGAGTGATCAGGGGAGAAGGGCCTTAGTCAGGGAGGTGACCAAGAACCCGATGGTCACTCTGACAGAGCTCCAGTGTTTCTCTGTGGAGAGAGGAGAACCTTCTAGAAGAACAACCATCTCTGCAGCACTCCACCAATCAGGCCTGTATGGTAGAGTGGCCAGACAGAAGCCACTCCTCAGTAAAAGGCACATGACAGCCTGCCTGGAGTTTGCCAAAAGGCACCTGAAGGACTCTCAGACCATGAGAAACAAAGATTGAACTCTTTGGCCTGAATGGCAAGCGTCATGTCTGGAGGAAACCAGGCACCGCTCATCACCTGGCCAATACCATCCCTACAGTGAAGCATGGTGGTGGCAGCATCATGCTGTGGGGATGTTTTTCAGCGGCAGGAACTGGGAGACTAGTCAGGATCGAGGGAAAGATGAATGCAGCAATGTACAGAGACATCCTTGATGAAAACCTGCTCCAGAGCTCTCTGGACCTCATTTGCCAAACATTATTACATACCTCGGGTCTTTAGCGACCAAGCATTTATCACAAATGGATCTATAAAATGCCCAGATAGTTTAACATTTTCAAAGTGTTTTTAAGACAATTAGACACTAACAGAATAGAATATTTTGTGTTATATTTATTATACATCAAAGAGATGTTGCAACAAATATAGAACGGGATTCATTACTTTCACGCTGAAATTTTATGAGACTAAACTGGCTGTCAAGTTACACATATGTATTTTTTCAGCCACATTTTGAGTCTAAATAGATGCACAACTTATAGAATTTCAGTAGTACACCCAAATGACAATAATCATATTATACTGTTCATGTCTTACACCTGCTATAGTTTACTTCCATGTTGTTCTTCATCAAATCGCAATGTCAAATGTAAAGTCTATCACTGAAACAACAGTGCCACCTTGAGTAAGAAATAACATGTATATTATGTATGTGTACATGCATTTTGAATACTTTTAATATGCAGAGACAGTCATAAGTAAGCTATTCATTGGTTAATTTTCATGAAAACATGTATACACTGTTTAAAGGCAGAAATGTGAAGCTTATAATTTTATAAATGCACTTCTTTTTTTGCTTCTGTTAAAACTCATGTATTATTTGAGCTGTAAAGTTGTAAATTATTCATTTTTAGTCATTTAAGGGTTTTAGGGTTTGTTGACATTACATAGTCATGACAACAAAGTTGTAAAATAAGCTAAATCTTTACATAGAAAAGGTTAGTAAGTGATTTTATCACATTAAAATCATATTAACTCACATATTGTTTACGTCTTGTGGCTATACTTTTGAAACAGAGAGTTTTTTTAACGTTTGCAGATTGTCCACATTCACTTCCACTGTAAGTGCCTCACTGTAAGTTTTGCTTTTTTTCTTTATTTTGTTTTTTAAAGAAAATGAGGGGCAAGTCAAAATTATTTTTTTGTGGTTATCAACATTATGCCACAAATGCTGTTGATTGTGCTTAACTTGTATTGAACCCAGAATATTCCTTTAAATTTACATTCTAATTGCAATTCTCCATTCTGTTTGCCACTACATTTTAAATTCAATTTGCAATCGAATATTGAATTGGTATTCTCAATTAAATTTTGAATGGCGAACAAACCTGACATTGAGTGTAATCTGATTCATTTCAGTTCATTCTCTCTCACTCTTGAATGTTTTAGGCAATGGAGAACGCCCATGTGGATGTGGAAATGATCTTTGGGGAGGCGTTTGCATCAGACGAGCTTTTGACTTTGGATCTCAGAACACAACAGAACGGATCCACAGTCTGATTCCTGTGATGCTGAAAGAGCCTCCAGAGGAAACATACTCACTGCACCGCAAGATGGTTGGATCCTTCCTCATCCACTCCCGCCTGAAGGCCAAGATACGCTGCAAGAACATGTTCCAGGAGGCGTATACTAAGTACTGGAGAGATCGGCAAAAGGAAACTGCGACAAGAATCTTACAAACACTTTATCCATTAGGGATATCTGTGTGGGTGTACCAGGCAAACAGTCACTCGTTTTTAAAGTACATTATGCTAGACTGCTAAATATGCACTTTATTTTACCCCCATTTATTTTACCTTTTTAATCTGAAGTGTGAAGAACCGTTGCAGAAACAGGGGTATTTCGTGAACCTTTAAGTCTACCTTTACAGTGTCCAGTAGATGAAAGAGTTTGTGGATGTATTAGTATACACTTGAAAATGCACGGTCAGCACCCATAAATGAAAGACGTCCATCAAGTGAATGTTAACTGAAAAACACTGCAGACGAAGGCAGAAATGTGTTTGGTGTGAATGCCCTCTTACCGTGTTAAAGGACAATTCCGGGTTCAATACAAGTTAAGGTCAGTCGACAGCATTTGTGGCATAATGTTGATTACGATAAAAAAAAAAAAGCAAAAGTCGAGGTTACAGTGAGGCACTTAAAATGGAAATAAATGGGGCCAATTTTTGGAGGGTTTAAAGTCAGAAATGTGAAGCTTATAATTTTATAAAAGCACTTACATTAATCTTTCAGTTCAAACCTGTGTGCTTCAGCTGTACAGTTGTTTAAATTCTTGTTGTTATGGTCGTTTAGGGTTTACACCGTTACGTCATCATGGAAGTTGGAAGTTATGATACAACTTAATACAGAAAAGGTTTGTAAGTGATTTTATCATGCTAAAATCATGTCAAAGTGTCATGAAACCCCCCCTAGTTCAGCACCAATTGTTCACACCTCAGACTGAAAAAGTACTCATGAAATGGGCGTGAACAAATGTAAAAATGTGGGCGGTTACGGGGCTTGGAAAGGGGCTGGACAGTAGGGGGTCAAGAGCTACTTCCAAAACACAGTCACAACAGAGATAGCTAAACAACACATTATGAGTGGAGATGAAACCAAAAGAGTTTTAGGGCACTTTGCAGTATATCAGTCATGGGACAAAAGTGTGAAGAGTGCAAAAAGATTTTGTTGAAACTTTTGAGAATGAAGATAGAACAGCAATCAGAGCAGACATTACCATCAAAACCAGCACTGCTTTGAGACTTAATAATTCATATATATTTTATTTTTACAAGGAGTGTTTTGGGTTTAATACAAGTTAAACTCTATTGACAGCATTTGTTGCATTTTGATAACCACAGGAAATAATTTCAACCCTTTTTCTAAAGAAAAAATCACGTTCCGGAAACTTTCACATGATGTAAAGGGAACATAAAAGAGAGCTGGCTTTTCGGTTTTCATCATTGTCTGCTGTTTTTAAACAAGCCATTGAGTTATCCTGTTTATGATCAGACACATGGAGAAGACGTGATTGAATCAGCGCTCCATCTAAACAACAGCCTCCCCTTATAAACAGCTGCTTCATGTCTTTAGCCAAGAAATGCTCGCGCAGGTCCAATTATGGACTGTGGTCCATTCTGACTCATGTCTATTACATGAGTGCTGTTGAAGTCGAGCCTACCCTGAACAGCTGTAACGTCCATGAGTTTGAATTCTCCGCTGTAATGTGAGCTCATGCATGATGCAGCGCTGTGATTGGATGGAAGCGTTCTTTCTCATAATTATGTATAGAAACGCACAGGATCTTCTTACATATGTGTGTACTGTCCTACCAATCATAACTCAGATTTTACGCATAAACCTCATTTTAGTGATGTTGCTTCAACTTTTGTTTTTTACACCGAAAGAATGAAATGGTTCAATAAAACTGAACAATAATCACTTTTCCCTTAACAATAAATATAATGAGTGCTATCATTGTTTTCAGTGATGTAGAACCTGTGCATATCTGTTCACATCTCAAAAAAATGGTTTTGGGGTTTCATGACCCTTTAACACTTAATCGACATCATTAATGAATCGATTAATCATTAACAATAACAATAATAATCTGTAAGTGGTCAATCAAAAATGACAGGATGTATATTTTTCTTCAAAGTTTGATTTATGATGACTAACTGTTCTAATGCAAAATTGAAAACGTCAACATTGGGAAAAGTTCTTTACTGTTGAATGAAACATGAAAACATTAAATAATAAGCTTTATCAATCAAACCATTTCATTTCATTAATTATTATTAATTAATATTAAATATTCAATAACATCCCTGCTTACATCTTGTGACTATACTTTTGAAACATTTACCGATTTGCCCCATTCACTTCCATTGTAAGTGCTAGTCACTATATGCTTTCCTTGAATGGAAAAGAGCAGTCTGTGAAAGTTAACCATAATGGACATCTAAAATCAGTCCATTGGGTCCTGGCACTGTAAACAGTAGGCCACACAATCAATGTATGTCTTTTATTTGAATTGTAATATTGTTGAATCCATATTCATCCTGGAGTAGTTTGGTCATATCCATCAGAACAGTCTGTGAGTTGGTCTGCTCATCTGGAAAATAAACCAGTCATTTGGGTTAAAACTACTGTGCTTTTTAGTAATGTTTGTGAACGTTAGAAAATATTACAGTACAGAATGGTATCTTGCCTACGACAGCATATACGGAGAGCTGCGATCACATGTGCAGACTGTGCGTAGATTTGACACCTCCCACTGATAACAGAACTTCCTTGACAGAGTCAAAGTCAACACCATGAGGGACTCCTTCCGATAAAAAAATAGCATAAATAGCTTACTCATGTGTCAGCTATTTCTATATTTGTGATTATCTGCAAGTCAATAAAATACTTGCCTTCCATGAGTATTTTGAAGATATCTTTCAGGATGGTGAATGTCGTTCCAAACACAAGTATTTAAAACAGAAAAGAGCATATACGTAGGATCTGCTATTTTCCATTCAGGCTGTTTTGGCAGAGAGACGATGTTTATTCATGCATTGTTATTTGGTTATTATTTTTATTGCATTTACAGTGGCCCCAAAAGTTATCTGGACAGTTAAGCCACACTTAATATTTCATTGCATTGCACTGACTTCATAATTTTTATTTTTTTTTATAATTTTAATGTTTTAATGTGTGGCTTGAGAGAACTTTTCTCAGTGTCAAAAAAGGTTCCAAAGGTAATGCAACCAACCCAAAAGTAAATGTTGGTTGCAGCCACTAGCACACCAAAGCTTTGCAGTAGATCTCCCACTATGTGAATAAAAGTGGCTTTCACACTGGTGTTTCTGTGCCCTTCTGTGTGGCTGTGATAGTGACCAGTAACACTGACCCAAGAAGAGGGGTCATGGCTGTGAGAGTGATGACCAGGGGACTGATAAAGAATCAAAGCCAATCTGATGAAAATAAACAAGGGGACACTGTACATGATGATATATTGCCCCTTCGTGCATGGGTTTTAAATTAAAGCTGCAGCTGTGTGTTATTTTTCCACCACTAGTGGCACACTCGCCCTGCCTTGCATTGGTCAGAAAAACAAATAGTCCCGCCCCACACACACGCTATTGGTTCAATCCAGTTTTGGGGAAGCTACTTTGAAACTGTAGCTTCTCAAGCTACAAGCTAATTAAAGGGGTCATGGCATGCCTTTTTCTATTATTTTAATGTGTTTCTTGAAGTTCCTTGAATTTTCCACCGTGATTCTGACTCTCTGTCAGAAACACTCGGTTTTGGTGCTGCCTCTCCTTTAAGACTTGACAGTAAACGGCCATTGTTATGACTGGCTCTCTGCTCTTGACTGACCTGCCATCACACTGCTCTCCGCTGCTGGGTGGGACTACGGAAGTGATAAGGTAATGTGATGTGGTCAGATGCAAATGCCCACCATAGTGACATCATAATGTCAAGGAAATTGAGAACGAGCACTGATATATATATATATATATATATATATATATATATATATATATATAGAACTGGATTGCTCATGACGTCATATCAGTGAAGCCACTGCGCTGCCATATTGCTATGCCCAAACATTCCAGTGTCCCTATTGACTTAATAGGAAATCATCTCATTTCAGCAAGTAAACATTAGTCATTCAATCACCGATTTTAGATCTGAAATCTGCATGTACATCCCTACAATGCAAACATCCTACACATGTCATTATTTACAGTATTTAAAGTTTCTTGAAAGCCTGAGTGAGTTGTGTATCTATATCAAACAGTATCCACCTCTAACAAACTTCGTCGGCGAACAGATCAGCTGAATGTAAACAAGATCACTGAAACTGAGGTAAGATACAAACAGACATTTTCAGACTTATTTATTGTGATCATCGAAGTGTTTGTTCAGAGTTACTTGTTTTATGTTTTTATCAAAAAGTGTGCCTTGTTTTCACGGTCATTTGAATAAGAGCGCGTGCTCTCTCTCCCTCACGAGCAGCGCCTTTAGGGAGACACACAAAGCAAAGTTGGTTGAAATAAACTGATACGCTAGATTTAAATGGCAAACGAACATGTATTTATGACATGTATCCATGTATGACTGCAGAGAGCACATCAATATGAAAACAAGCAGATTCCAGGCATTTAAGGCGATTTAGAAATCCCGGTTTTACTTTTTTAAAGTCCCATTCGCTTCCATTGGTGATCAGTGTGCTGCACTGATAGACTGAACATTGGGACAGGTGATGCTCTGACATCACGATCCGCGAATATCTTCTCCCTCATAACAAATATTATCCATAACAAGCTAATTAAACATTAAACATGATTTTCACTAGAGGGCGAAATGCAACTGTCATATCCGCAGGTCGGCGATGGTGAAATGGGGGTGTTTTTGCCTGTAAGTCATTGACACTCTGAGATTGGGCATACTAAAATGGCAGCTCGAACACTTCCAGTGGCTTCACCTCCTTCTGTCAGTTTACCACTGTGTGAGCGATCCAGTTATATATATATATATATATACACTACCGGTCAAAAGTTTTGAAATACTCATTCTTTATTATCATTTTTTTTCACATTTAGAATAATAGTAAAGTCATCAAAACTATGGAATAACATAAATGGAACTATGGGAATTATGTTGTGACTAAACAAAATCCAAAATAAATCAAAACTGTGTTATATTTGAGCATCTTCAAAGTAGTCACCCTTTGTCTAGATTTTGCAGACATGTACTCTTGACATTTTCTCAACCAACTTCTTGAGGTATCACCCTGAGATGCTTTTTAAACAGTATTGAAGGAGTTCCCATCTATGTTGATCACTTATTGACTGCTTTTCTTTATTATTTGGTCCAAGTCATCAATTTCAAAAACTTTGTTTAATTAAATTTTAGTTTTATAATGAAATAAATTAATATGGTGGCACAATTATATTTTTGTCTACAAAACTAATTTCAAACATTTAAGCATACGCCTTCAGATCAAAAGATTTTTAAGATCATGAGAAACATTTCAGTCAAGTGTTTCAAAACTTTTGAATGGTAGTGTATATATCTATATCTATCTATATATATATATATATCAGTGAGAAAAAGTCAAAATGCTGTTTTTGTAGTGAGCAGAAAGTTTTGAGTTCTGAAACTAACAGTATGTTTTTTTATTGTACAATGACCTCTTATGTGTGAAATCCTCATGTTAGGATCCTTAAACTCTGTTGGACCCACCAGCAGGTCCAAAGGGGGATGCTATAATTTGGCATTTTTTACTTGTCTGGGAGTTTGCTTGTGTGAATAATCCAATGTTATATCTTAGATGTCCAGAACAAAATATGCCATCCAGCAGGAAAAGCATGCCAAACAAATCATCAGAGAAATATGTTTTCGACTATTGATGATAAAATGTTATATATAGTCACAAAAGGGAGGATCTCATCTTTTTAATGACATTTAAATTGAACTTCTAGTCCACTCAGAGGCCAAGATATTCAATGAAACAATGGGGGTGGTGCTTGAACTGAAAATTATACTGAATGTCTATGGACGAGCACATCTGTGAGGGCTAAAATGCGTTAAAGCGCCACCTACATTTCAGATCTGTATATTGTGATGGAAAGTGATTGAGAAATAATATTTTCCTAGTGCTTGTTGCCATCTAGTGGAATGAAATATGACTTTTCAAAGTGAAGTAGAGTGAACAGAACCAGAGTTACATGTTTACAAATTTAGGACAAAAATAAAATTAAAATAAAAAAATAAAATGTGTTTATCACAAGATTATAAACACATACAATATTATTTATGAATAATTGGAGTCTTTGTTTATTTGGGGGGATTTCTGGAAAAATTTGATCAATTTGCAGAGCTCTTTGCTGCTCAAAGAAAGTGGCACATTAACTCAATCTTTAACATAGGGTGTATCTTCAGCTTAAGCCATTTCATGTCCCGGGGGTTGATTTTTAAGAAAATGATCACATTTTATCATTTATGAAGGTCCCGTTAAAACTAACTTTTCACCAAGCTTTCATCATTTATTTTTTGTTACTTTTCAAATACCATGTATGTACAGATTTTACTGTTTTAGCCTTGTCCCAGACTTTTAATGTTAGGAAAGTCCATTATAAAAATAATATTACATGTTTTAAAAACGAGTGAAACAAACCATTTCAATATTTGTGTAAAACTGTGTTGTGGCATCATTTTCACCACACCAAACGATTTTCACCCTAACAAAGTGGTGTACTGTTAATGAAGTCTACAAAAATGTCAGTGAAGAGCATGCTTGAGATGAAATATGAGACGAGCGATGTTTGACCAAAAAAAATTAAATTTGAGGTAAATATCACAAATGTTGCCAAATTATGCAAAAAGGGTGAAAAAATATTAGTATTGTGTGTACTTAGGATACACAAAATGTTAGTTATGAAATCAGCCTTAGCAAGACAAAGGAATCGCCTATTTTATTTTAAAAACATTACAAAAATATATTACCATCAGCGTCATTTCCAGCACAGAATTCTAGTAAATGCAATACAGAATTTGAGAAGGAAAAGACACTGTGAAGAACATTATTATTTTCTGCATTTTGATCTTTAGTGTGGGCAAGTGGTTGTCTCTTCATTGGACCGGAAGGGGGGTATCAGAAGTTTTTTGGGGGCACAACGAAAATCTTGGGGCCATGGCCCGAAATTGAAGAAACACCCAACTCTGATAGCACACATACATCACCCAGATGTCTATTTGATGTGTGTGTTTTCATCTGGAAGTATTTTTTAAGTTGTTTTCTCATCTGCAATACGTCTATAAGTCGTTTCCTCTCGGATGTCAATAGGACATTCAGCAAATGTCTTTAAGATGTTCATGATTTTGAATGTTTGTAAATCTGATCTTTTTAAGGTGTTTAGCAGATGTTCATTGAATGCGATGCTTTCCAGATGAAAAGATCTAAAACACATTTCGGAGTTGCACATGTGCTGTCTGGGATGTATTTATTAATAAACCCACTGAATGTGTTCTACTAATAGCGATGCTATCCGAAGGTCAGACATTTTCAGGGGGATTTGGAGGAAATCCACAGAGAGAAGAGACTGATCAGAATACTGCTCAAGTCAGCGAGGATGTGAGCGGCTTCGGTCATTACAGCAAGACTGTTAGCAACATAACCACCTACAAGAGTGACAGACTATCAACACACAACCGCACCTGCAACAATATACAGATCAGTTCATCTAAGAGAAATAACACTGTTACACTGTTTGGCTGGAATATTTCACATTTGTTTCACACTGTGTATTTCAATGTATATCGACTGGCCCCATTTACTTCCATTGTAAGTGCCCCACTGTAACCTCTTGTTTTTCCTAAACCAGAAGCGAAATACATTTTTATGGTAATTTCATGTGCGATATCTGCAAAATTCTATTTAATTTAAATGGATAAAAATTTCCATCAAATTCAAACTTATAGAACGCAATGAATTCAAGTTGTGGCAAAATGTTCTAGGACTGTGTTGCTTTAGTTCTTTTTAATTAAGTAAACTGAACAAGCAGCAAGTATATATATATATATATATATATATATATATATATATATATATATATATGTGTATATATGTATATATATATATATATATATATATATATATATATATATATATATATATACACACACACACACACACACACACACACACACACAGATCAGCCACAACATTAAAATCACCTGCCTAATATTGTGTAGGTCCCCCTCGTGCCGCCAAAACAGCATCAACCCGCATCTCAGAACAGCATTCAGAGATTATATTTTTCTCACCATAATTGTACAGAGTGGTTATCTGAGTTACTGTAGACTTTGTCAGTTTGAACCAGTCACGCCATTCTCTGTTGACCTCTCTCATCAACAAGGCATTTCCATCCACAGAACTGCCGCTCACTGGATGTTTTTTGTTTTTGGCACCATTCGGAGTAAATTCTAGAGACTGTTGTGTGTGAAAATCCCAGGAGATCAGCAGTTACAGACATACTCAAACCAGCCCGTCTGACACCAACAATCCATGCGATTATCTAATCAGCCAATCGTGTGGCAGCAGTGCATAAAATCATGCAGATACGGGTCAAGAGCTTCAGTTAATGGTCACATCAACCATCAGAACGTAGAAAAAATGTGATCTCAGTGATTTGGACCGTGGCATGATTGTTGATGTAAAGATTTTTAGAAGAATATCTCAGCTCTGTAGGTCCATACAATGCAAATGAATGGTGACCAGATCTTTCAAGCCACAAAAATCACTTTAAGGCAGCATAAAAGTATTCCATAAGACACCAGTGGTTAAAACCATGTCTATAGAAGTGAATCAAGTGATATTATAGGTGTGGGTGAGAAACAGATCAATATTTAAGTCCTTTTTTACTATAAATCTCCACTTTCACTTTTTGAATGCGACTGTGAAAGTGGAGATATGGATTTAATCACTGGTGTCTTATGGATTACTTTTATGCTGCCTTTAAGTGAGTTTTGGAGCTTGAAAGATCTGGTCACCATTCACTTGCATTGTATGGACCTACAGAGCTGAAATATTCTTCTAAAAATCCTCATTTGTGTTCTGCAGAAGAAAGAAATGATGGCATGAGGGTGAGTAAATGATGAGACAATTTTCATATTTTCTCTCTTTAAGACAAAATAAAGCATATAAAATAGTACTCGTCATTTCTTCTGAGAAATGAAATATCAAAGTACACAGAGAGCAAGGAATAATCTTGGTTTTGTTCTTTTTCATACTGCATATAGATACAACTTTCCAGTGTACAAATATTCAGAAAAGTTCAGTTCCACAAGCATTTTGTTCTTAAAGGGATAGTTCACCCAAAAATACAAATTCTGTCATCATTTACTCACCCTCATGTTTTTTTCCAAACCGGTTTGACATTCTTTCTTCCATGGTACACAAAATGATATGTCAGACAGTATGACAGCTTCAACTGCCATTCAATTTCACTGCAGCTTTTTCCATACAATAAAACTGAATAGTGACCAAAGCTAACATGTCCTTTAGTGTTCTACACAAGAAACTTTCATAAAAGTTTGTAACAACATGAGGTTGAGCAAATGAGAACATTTTCATTCTTGGGTGAACTATCAACAAGAATTATTGTGCTGTTCAGGCATTTGGCACACAAAACATTCATACCAATATCACAGATTAATTTATTCATTACGGTTCATATAACATTGTTACAGTGTATGAGAAATTAAAATTAGACAAACTGATCAGAGAACTGACCAAAAAAAAATATATAAAGAAAATAATGGAATGTGGTAGTGGCTGATGCTATTATAAAAACTGCATGTTTACAGATAACATTTTATTTACCATGAGGTTATTTGCTGACTTTTTTTCTGTTTTGCACTCTAGATCAGTGGTTGTCAACTGGTTTTGCTTTAAGACCCACATTTTACATTGGACGTCAAATGGCGAACCAAAAATTATGTAAACATACAGTAAATGTCAAATCAAACACTGAAGTGTATTTGCATTGATAACTGTATTGGCCCATCAATATGCAAATTTTTAACATGACATTGGTGCAACAGGAAAATTGTCAATTGCAAATCTAGCACATGGAAAAAATACTGGGCTAGTTAGATGTTGTATTTGTATTAGCCATATTACTAAACAACACATTTATCTGTGCCAAAATACCATAAGAGTTTGATTGGATGCACGATCTTGGACGTCAACAAGAAAAGATACTGGTAGCATTTTCTCCTTCCTTGTAAAAGTTGATACGCCTATTCATTTTGCCATCCCAACTATGCACATTTATATGGTTATTTGCATTTTATTATTTGCATTTAGCAGTGTGTCTTCCGTACTGTTCGTGACCCTATCAGAACAGACCTGCAACCCATCTGTTGAAAAACACTAATTTCGTTTTTTATTCCTCATTAAGTAGTATTAGAAAAATAAAGTGTCTCTGCGATAACAATCCTGGAATATTTCAGAAAAAAATAGGCAATTATAAAATTACGTAAACAAAAACTGCATTATTGAGATAAAATGAGCCACAAGTATTGCACAGACACTGTGTGCATGTCATACAAACCACTGAAGCACATTTCATCAGCGATATCCTCACTGGGATAACATTTCTACACTCCTCGTGCTGAAAACAAGGACTTAAAAGGGATGTACCAGCCTTCTTAAAGGGATAGTTCACCCAAAAATAGACAATTCTTTCATTATTTACTCACCCTCTTGTTGTTTTAAACCCGTATGACTTTCCTTCTTCCATGGGACACAAAAGGAGATGTTAGGCATTATGACAACCTCAGTCACCATTCACTTTCATTGCATCTTTTTTGATGAAAGAGAATGGTGACTGAGGTTGTCATTCTGCCTAGCATCTCAATATTCTACCAACCATCTCCTTGTGTGTTTCACAGAAGGAAGTCATACAGGTTTGGACAAAAAACAAGAAGGTGAGTAAATGATGACAGAACATTTTTTAGGTGAACTGCCCCTTGAATAATTCTTCAGACTTGTTTGTAGGCTGACTAGTCTTGTGCCATCTCCGCATGTATGTCTGAAGTTATCAGTATAACAGTGTCTCCATCTACAGGAGAACACAGATTATGAACATTTTACAGCCAATAAACAGTGAAATTGGTTAATAATTCCAAGTGTAGCTGATATTTACCTGAGTTTCCATTGCTATGGGCAGGAATGGGCATTCCTACGATCACAGTGTGTTCTGTTGAACGACACAAAGCAAGAATATCTATTGACAACTGAATCAAACGGACAAGAATCACTGTTAAACTGTACATCAAGAGCTGTGGCATAGAGGATATTTCACATGCTCTGTCTTGAGCAATGGTGCTCTTGCGAGTCATGTGGGTTTTAATCCAACTCGCAACATTCCATGATCTCACTGCCTCTATCTACATCATTTCCTTTTCACTCTACTGTACTCTCAATAAAAGTAGCATAAGCCTAAAAACTATATGATTTATTATTTTTATCCCTTTTAATCCTACTTAAGATGGAAAATAATGAATGTGAAGAGTGTGAAATTATTAGTGCAAAAAAGGAAATAAACAATCAGATAACATAAAATATAATAGCAATAAAATATGATAAAAAAACGTATTTTATAATTAAATCCATATTAATATTATAATATTTTATATAATATATTACATATATATTTTATATTATATATTTTTAATATATATTTTAAACATGTTATTATATTAACATTTATACTGTAATTATATAGTATAATATATTACAAAAATAAAGTATCTCTGTAATAGAAAATCCTGGAACATTCAAGAAAGCAAAGGTTTAAATTATTTTTGTCCCTTTTAATCTTACATAAAACAGCATATAATGAATGTGAAGAGGGTGAAATGTTCAGTAGTATGAGCAAAAAAAATATAATCGAATAATATACAATATGAAAAAAATATAATAAAAGCATATTTTTATTATACACATTATTTATACATATATATATATATATATATATATATTTTTTTTTTTAAATATTATATTTATTATAAATAATAAATCTATTTCTATATGATATGATTTTCATATTTTAATGTAGCTTTAGATTATAATTTATGGTTTTTTTATTATTTAGTTTAATTTATATAGTGTAATATATATATTACACTATATATATTATACTGCATAAAAATTATAATATGTATATAGTATATACAGTATTTTATTTATATACAATATATATATATATATATATATATATATATATATATATATATATATATATATATATATACACACAGTATATATATACAGTATGTATATATATATATATATATATATATATATATATATTTATACACCGATCAGCCAAAACATTAAAACCACCTGCCTAATATTGTGTAGGTCCCTCTCGTGCCACCAAAACAGCGCCAACCCATATCTCAGAATAGCATTCTGACATGATATTCTTCTCACCATAATTGTACAGAGTGGTTATCTGAGTTACCGTAGACTTTGTCAGTTCGAACCAGTGTGGCCATTCTCTGTTGACCTCTCTCATCAACAAGGTGTTTACATCCACAGAACTGCTGCTCACTGGATGTTTGTTGTTTTTGGCACCATTCTGAGTAAATTCTAGAGACTGTTGTGTGTGAAAATCCCAGGAGATCAGCAGTTACAGAAATACTCAAACCAGCCCATCTGGCACCAACAATCATGCCACGGTCCAAATCACTGAGACAAAAAATGTTCCCCGTTCTGATGGTTTATGTGAAAATTAACTGAAGCTCCTGACCTGTATCTGCATGATTTTATGCACTGCACTGCTGCCACACGATTGGCTGATTAGATAATCACATGGATGATTGTTGGTGCCAGACGGGCTGGTTTGAGTATTTCTGTAACTGCTGATCTCCTGGGATTTTCACACACAACAGTCTCAGTCTCAGTCTCAATCAGTATATATATATATATATATATATATATATATATACACACACACACATACACAAACATGTTTTGGAGAAAATAGGCTACATTAGTTTACGCTTTTGGAAATGAACTGAGATTGGTTAAGGTTTTATTTTCACTTTTATATATTAATATTTAAATGACTTATATATATATATATATATATATGTATAAATATATATGATTTGTGGTATTAAGCCTTAGTGCTGTGTTTTATTTATTTTATTTTTTGAAAAAAAGAAAAGCTGTATGGTTAGTGGTCTAAGAATCATATATATATTTATATTATGTAATCTGTTATTGTTATACATTGTTAGGTTATATTCCTTTTTCTTATTGTGATTTTTTTGTGATATTGTTTATTATAGGTTTTCTTTTTCTGTTGTATGTGCAATGTGACTTAATATATGCATTAAAATAATATAAATATTATATAAATATATATTATATAATTATTAACAGAAAAAACAGCAGCAGGTAAAAGTGCATACCCAACAAAAAGTGTTACAAATACACAAAAATGACCAGACAAAGCTGTATATGTGAATATATTTTAACCTGAATTTCCAGGGGCTGGACAGGGAATCGGCTGTCCGATGATAACCGTGTCATTGCCTGAAAAATAACAAAAATATTTTTAGAGACAGGTCATAGAAATAAACTGCAGTGGGCTGTTCAATACAACAATACAAAAATGTTTCTAGATATACACATTTAAGAATCATTTCATCCATTAGCACCTCCCCGGGTCACATTCTGCTCCTCTGACATCTCAGCTGCGAGTTCATCCGGATCCACATACTGAATGTTGTCTTCGTTCTCTGGACCGCCACATTTTCCACAGCAGAAACAACAGCAGCAAAAGCAACAGCAGCAGGTGAAGAGCATTCCCAGCATGAGCACAGTCTAAAGAAATAGAAGTGGTTATTATTATAACATTTTTATAAATATATATTGCTATCTGAAACTATACAATTCAAATGAATAAAATGCACAAGGAACATCTGACCTTAAACCAGCACTTGGACATGAGGAAATAATATTTAACACTGTCCTCTCCAAACTGGTCTGCAACGTAGAGGCCCATGGAGCCGTACTCGTCATAGATCTGTCGTTTGGTCTCATCGTTGAGGATAGTGTTGGCATTGTTAATCTCTTTGAACTTCTCAGATGCTTCGGGGTTATTGGGGTTCTTGTCAGGGTGATACTTCAGCGCCAGTTTCCTTTAGGGAAATGGTTTTAAATAACAGCTTTTAGAGAGAAGTAGCATTGTTTGTGTTTTAGTAATACCAATGACTATAAACATATTTGGATATTTCAAATAAGAATAAGAATAAAAATGGGCACACCTGTACGCCTTCTTAATATCTTCAGATGAAGCTCCTTTCTCCAGACCTAATGTCTTGTATAAACTGTCTCCGGCTCTGGACAGCTTGCGTTGAGGTTTGTTTGAATCTGTCATTGTTGAATTCTGCTAAAAAAACATTGAAGATTGAAGACAATAAGGGAAGTCAGACATTCATTGTGTTCTTCAACAAGTATCTGACACTTCAAATATATTAATGTCTTTGCATTATGTGACATTATATCAAGGCAAATTAGCACAAACACACTTTTCAAGCAAACAAGTTAGTAAGTAGGACATGTTAGTAGTTTTTGTGGTTACAAATAATTGTAGAGATAACCAAACAAAACAGGAAATCATTACAGTATCTGCTAATTGTCTGTATTGACTTTCATTTGATTATAGACTCAATCGTTTTTAATGTTACCACAGTTTAGAGATTTGAATACATTTCATTTTACGAGTCCAATAGTTCTGATTTGAGTTCAGGCCTGTCCAGAGTTCATAACTAGAGAAAATTATCAATAAAAATGAGTCGACTTACCGTTTATAAACAGCCGCATAAGTTGATTATTGATAAGGTTATGCGAGTATTCATCTCCGAAAAAATGTACAACTTTTAAACAGCGCAAATGTGGAGTTGAGATATTGATCATGCCCGCGAGGTTTGCACCAGGAAGTACGAAATTAACTTTCTCTTACGTAAACAACACAAGCTGACTGATAGTGAAACAATCTCTCTGTATGGACAGACTGTGCTGAATTATTGAATCGAGCACGTTTAGTTGGTAAAATTGTTGTTTCGAGGTGTTCATAAATTTTTGGAAAACATTTACAGCATTAAAAATAAATAAATAAATAAATAAATAAATAAATTTAAAAAAATAAATATTTAAACATTTTAATTACTTTTAAATGTTTTAGTGGTGTTTTTTAAAACGTATTTTCCAGGTAAAAACAAAAAAACAAAAAAAAAAAACGACATTTTTAAGTCACAAATATAAAATTGTCTTACTCAATTTGACCTAAACAAAATGAGCATATATATATATACATATATTATTCTGTGTGTGTGTATATAAATGTCAAAATTTCAGATTTAAAAAAAACAACAAAAAAACAAACAAACAAAAAAAAAAACATGAAATTTTTAAGTCACAAATATAAATACATTTTCTTACTCAATTTGACCTAAACAAAATGAGCATATATATACATATACATATATACATATATATATATATATATATATATATATATATATATATATATATATATATATATATTATTCTGTGTGTGTGTGTATAAATGTCAAAATTTGAGATTATAAAAAATCTGTTTTATTTTATTAATTTTTTGTTACATTGCTTTCATGTTGTGGACAACATTTTTCCAAATATTAATACTATTTTTAAGCAAAATTGTTTCACTGCAATTTTTTTTTTTTTTTTATTTATTCTTCACCCAATTCGGAATGCCCAATTCCCAATGTGCTCTAAATCCTCGTTGTGGCGTACTGAGTCGCCTCATTCCGGGTGGTGGAGGACGAATCCCAGCTGCCTCCGCATCTTATCACGTGGCTTGTTGAGCGCGTTGCCACGGAGACATAGCGTGTGTGGAGGCTTCACTCCATACACCGCTGCATCCGCGCTCAACTCACCACGCGCCCACCGAGAACGAACCACATTATAGCGACCACGATGAGGTTACACTATGTGACTCTACCCTCCCTAGCAACCGGGCCAATTTGGTTGCTTAGAAGACCTGACTGGAGTCACTCAGCATGATCAAGTTCGTTGACATGCAATATTGAAGTTCATGTAGTTTTTAAATTTTTTATAAATACATTTATAGCATTTTCTACAAACATTTTATTTAATGATTTTAAAAATGTCATGTGTTGTAACCATCATGTAAAAGGTAATAAAATAGTTTCCTTGCACCTTGAATATACATGAGAGTTAAAGCAACTTTATCAAAAAAGTTTTCAAACAGATGTTTCAAGGTGAAAAATATATTTTTTTAAAGTTTTCTCACCGTTACACCAAATGATATGAATAAAATGATAATTTCCATAAACATTTTAAAATACTGATATGACAAAATAATGATTTGTTTTTTAAACCACATACAGTCTTGCAGGTCTAAAGGGGTCTTCTCAGTTTTATAATTTTTGTCACATGACAACAAAATGGCTACCTGCATGTTGGATACACCACATGACTTTGATTTGGTGGACAAACATTTTTCAAATATTAATCATATATATATATATATATAATCATTCGTTTTTAGAAATAGAGTTTAATTTATTTTTTTATTTAAAAAAAAAAAAAATTCTGTCTGTGGATGATTACACCACATTTTTTACTTTAAGCCCAACAAAAAAAATATAAAAATGACTTTGAACTCAGAAATTGAAAACATGTTCATCATAGAAGAGATGTATTCAAGTAAATGTTTTGTGTGAATTGCATTTTTAGAACTTATTAAACATTTTTGTTCCTTGCCACATTATCCTCTGGCTTGCTCATTGGGATCTTAAAGACAAAATATTAAGGCATAATTTTCAAAGACGTTTTTGAAGCTGTTCATTGGGGACTTTATGACATTTATTAGATTACTTACATTACAATATTATTTTCTGTAAGCTGCTTTGAAACAATGGGTATTGTGAAATATGACTTGACTTGAACTTCATAGATACAGACAAAAAACAAACAAACATTTGTGTATCAGTATGCATGCAAGTATATCAAATGAGATCTTTGTTTTTAGAGCTTTTTATAAGAATCATTCCACAGCAAAGCATCATAAAATAAAAAAGCAATCAAACTCAATTTTAAAATGAGACTGTTTATTACAGAAATAAAGAAGTAGCTCCTTTTAATAGTAAAAGACTGTTTAGAAATTTTCCAGTTGATTAGGCCTAAACTTAATGATCATAAACCTTACTATACTGTAGATAAAAAAATAAAAAAAATAAAACATATTTCCGCACACTTTTACAAATACATTTTCATGCCTTTTCCAGTTGCTTGTGATTAGTGTTATGAACTACATAAAAAAACAACAAAAAAAAAAACAATGTATTCACAATAGCGAATGTAATTTCCATTACTTTTCCAGACCTGCAAATCACAGTTTTAAGGTTCCCTGACATTCTTGTTTTCCATGATCATGTAAAATACATTTGTGAATGAAACGAGCCTGAAAAATGGCAAAATAACCGAAATAAATCTATTTAACCCTTATATTGTGTTCCAGTCAAAACTGACCGATTAACTTTTTTTTTTTTTTCTGAAAACTGTAGTTTATTTCATCCAGTTGGAATAAAATTCCATGACTTTGTTCACACAGTGCATCTGAACAATTATTTTTTTTTTTTTTCATAACATTTTATTGGTTTTATTTCACTTTGTTGCACCTGTGGTGTTCCCGGTCTAAAGTGACCGGCCATTGGAAATGAATAGATTAGACTACAAAATATTAAGTGTTCAGGAGCATCACAATCCTTTAGATGAGCACATATGTGGATTTGTGTCTGCACACACAAAGTCCTCGGAAATGTGCTCACACACACACACCCATACACACAGACTCACTCACGCACACACACACAAACATACACAAACAGTGCACCCTTTTGTGCATCATCTTTCCATGTACACTCTTTGGGGTATATTTTAAGATCTACTTATCATATTATGTTGTGTTTGGGCTCGTTTGAATCGGGATAATCTGCAGTAAGTTACGATATGTCATTGTCTGTGTTATATGTATGTTTCAGGAAGTAATAATGAAAAATGTGACTCCTGTTTATTATATTCATATACTCACTGCCGTCTGGCCTCTGAGTGAAAGAAATTTGCTCATTGCATTTTACTAACTGAGACCTTTCCAACGATATATAACACATGGCTATCTCATCTTTTTTATGGCTTTACCAACTCTGAATATAATTGTTGTGATCACAAATTTGCAAATATGTCAGCAAATTAAAAAGCATTATTGAAGAATTGGTTGGATCAGCTATGTGCATTGTAAAGTCCATATTATAAGCTTTAAAATGACACCTATTTTGTTCAGATCAAGCAAGTGGTTATTAATTTATTAAATAAAATAAAAATTTCTGCAGGGAGTGCCCCCCACTAGCCCGGTATATGCTCAGTTCAATGAATCCTTCTATCAATATTTTTTTTTTTTTTTTAAATATGTTCAAAAAAGTCTAAAACCTGTCTTGATTACTAAAAAAAGATTGATAAAAAGATCTTGTGAAAATATATACAATATTAGAGATTTGTTAACAATCTTAATGGGCCGGTCATTTTTGACCGGGAACACAAAAGGTGTTAGCACAAAACGAACACAACACAAGGGTTAAGAGAACAGGGTAGTGTTGAGAAGACTTAAACATGCTAAACATTTTTTATCCTTCCCTTTACATTGTACAACCCAGGCCCTTTTCTTCATCAGAAGCTGTGTGCCTGGGAACTGTCATAAACCTCGAAAAGGTATTCATAGGCTTTCAACTCATTTTGTGTAATATGTAACATGGGCCTCAAAAAAGCCATAATCAGTGAGGCTATCTTCTTTGTATTACTCTAAAGTTACACCTACTATTTACCTGTCTTGTGATGTCTTATGGTGTCATAAACTTTATATCTCTTCTTTTAATTCTGTAGCAATGACAATTAATTTCTGCCAATCATAAAAATTACAGTATCTGACACTATGGTGATTGTTTGTTTATATAAATCTGTAGGTGTTCCCAATGCAGGTAGTGTCACTTATTTTACATTGCAAAACACTATGATCAAGAGGTTCCTATTTTGATAATTATTTTCCCGATATTTTTGTTTTCCTCCATCTGTTAATGAGCCTTTTCAATATCTTCTATGTTGAATGTGTTGTCAATCACAGGGCACAGGGGCAGATCAACTGACTGAAAGATCAGCAAACATGCTCGGTGAAACTCCGGACGAACTCTGCTTTATACTAGAAATAAGAACACTGTCGACTTGTGTTATAACAGTACAAAGTAACCTTTTATGCATCAAACTGAGCATTATTTGACATTATTAAAGGAATAGTTCACCCAAAATTTAAATTCTGTCATTATTTATTCACCCTCATGTCGTTCCAAAACTGTATTCAAATTGGCATGTCGCATTTGGATATGACACATGCTAGAACCAATGGCCTTTTGGTGTCCATGACATCAAATCTGGCTAGACGCGTCAATCCACCAATATTTGAGTCTGAATGTGAACGCAAATGAGATTTCCATCAACAAAAACGAAAATGAGTTGATGAAAGATTATAAGTGATAATTAATAATTCCTCTCACAAAGCTATCGTATGATTTCAGAGGACTTGGAATATCAAACACAGGTTTATGGACCAATTTTATGGTGTTTTTTGTAGCTTCACAGATGTGGTTACTATAAGCTGTTGTATGGAAAAGAGCTGCATGATTATTCTTCAAAAAAATTGTTTTGTGTTTCACAGAAAACAATTAACCATGTACAGGTTTGGAATGTCATGACAGTAAATAATCACAGAATTTTCATTTTTGGGTGTATTCACTTCTCAATATACAGTATATTATTTTCGTACAATTATTTATCATGCCATAAACATACTTAACGCAAGTATGTGTGCGCAAATGCGAGCATGCTTAATGTGCGCTTTGCGTTACTGTTGCGGTAACACTAAGGGAGCGATAGAGCTACCTTCAAATGTCTTTGGCATTAAATTGAATGTGTTATTATTCAGGTAAGATGTTATAAATATATTGACTTTACTTGCTCAGCAATATTCTCTTCAAACTGTTGCTCCGCTATGACAATAGTTGACTTGAAAGAGAAATCTCAGTTCGCTATAATGTCCGCTGTAGTTCCCACTTGCGGCAACGTTGGGATTGCATACTTGTGTTATGTTATGTTATGCACGAGATCGAGCATGCATAGTTAGAAGCGCCTGTGTTCGCATACATGGGTATAGTCTGTTTCAGCCTTTAGAATACCTGTAAATTTCTTGATCTCATGAGTGAACAAAGAAGATGAGCTCTCTTCCTTAAAAGCTTGCCAAGCAAGTCTCCATTCATGTTTTACCTCCCAAGATGCATAAAGCACCCCTCATCCGTTCCCCTCGAAAATGTTCTTTTCCCAAGAAAATCCATCAATGCATTCCAGAATTATATCAGATCCCCTGCCTACAATATTATACCCAATTAAATGATAAATTATTGAATGCATTCCGTTCTACTTTCAATGAAGATAAATGAGATATGTAAAACAAATGCATTCACTAAAACAATAAAATTACCAACCTTCAGTGAATCGCAGTACTTTTCAGAGAAATCATCTTCTTTATAATTGATTCCCAAAGCTACTCCCAGTTGCTCTGCAAACTGTTATTATTGGAATAGCACGACAATCGAACCAGCTGAATAGCTGCAGTGCTGACTCCACTCACTCCAGCATGAATCAACACTGTCTCATTCAGCTTCACTTTGGCTAGAAAAGACCACGCAGAACATAGCATAAACATTCTCTGAACTAACTTTATGACTTTTAAACAAACTGGTGTCAAGGTGATTTTTAGCTGATGTCAGTTTCCCTCAAGTTCACACAGGTGTAGTTCATCACATTAACTACAGTATGTTTCAATACTGTTTGACAACCACAAACTGTCAAACAGTAAAATTACTTTTAGCCTGGCTTTGAACATTTTGAACAAATACTATACTGTATATACAGTTGTGCACAAAAGTTTGCATACCCTGGCAGAAATTGTGAAATTTTGGCATTGATTTTAAAAATATGACTGATCGTGCAAATAAAGTGTCTTTTATTTAAGGATAGTGATCATATGAAGCCATTTATTATCACATAGTTTTTTGGCTCTTTTTAAAATCATAATAATAACAGAAATCACCCAAATGGCCCTGATCAAAAGTTTACATTCCCTTGAATGTTTGGCCTTGTTACAGACACACAAGGTGACACACACAGGTTTAAATGGTAATTAAAGGTTAATTTCCCACACCTGTGGCTTTTTAAATTGCAATTAGTGTCTGTGTATAAATAGTCAATGAGTTTGATAGCTCTCGCGTGGATGCACTGAGCAGGCTAGATACTGAGCCATGGGGAGCAGAAAAGAACTGTCAAAAGACCTGCGTAACAAGGTAATGGAACTTTATATAGATGGAAAAGAATATAAAAAGATATCCAAAGCCTTGAAAATGCCAGTCAGTACTGTTCAATCACTTATTAAGAAGTGGAATCAGGGATCTCTTGATACCAAGCCGAGGTCAGGTAGACCAAGAAAGATTTCAGCCACAACTGCCAGAAGAATTGTTCAGGATACAAAGAAAAACCCACAGGTAACCTCAGGAGAAATACAGGCTGCTCTGGAAAAAGACGGTGTGGTTGTTTCAAGGAGCACAATATGACGATACTTGAACAAAAACGAGCTGCATGGTCGAGTTGCCAGAAAGAAGCCTTTACTGCACCAATGCCACAAAAAAGCCCGGTTACAATATGCCCGACAACACCTTGACACGCCTCACAGCCTCTGGCACACTGTAATTTGGAGTGACGAGACCAAAATAGAGCTTTATGGCCACAACCATAAGCGCTATATTTGGAGAGGGGTCAACAAGGCCTATAGTGAAAAGAATACCATCCCCACTGTGAAGCATGGTGGTGGCTCACTGATGTTTTGGGGGTGTGTGAGCTCTAAAGGCACGGGGAATCTTGTGAAAATTGATGGCAAGATGAATGCAGCATGTTATCAGTAAATACTGGCAGACAATTTGCATTCTTCTGCACGCTCTTGGACTTTCCAGCACGACAATGACCCTAAGTACAAGGCCAAGTTGACCCTCCAGTGGTTACAGCAGAAAAAGGTGAAGGTTCTGGAGTGGCCATCACAGTCTCCTGACCTTAATATCATCGAGCCACTCTGGGGAGATCGCAAACGTGCGGTTCATGCAAGACGACCAAAGACTGCATGACCTGGAGGAATTTTGCCAAGACGAATGGGCAGCTATACCACCTGCAAGAATTTGGGGCCTCATAGAAAACTATTACAAAAGACTGCACACTGTCATTGATGCTAAAGGGGGCAATACACAGTATTAAGAACTAAGGGTATGCAGACTTTTGAACAGGGGTCATTTCATTTTTTTCTTTGTTGCCATGTTTTGTTTTATGATTGTGCCATTCTCTTATAACCTACAGTTGAATATGAATCCCATAAGAAAAAAAAGAAATGTGTTTTGCCTGCTCACTCATGTTTTCTTTAAAAATGGTACATATATTACCAATTCTCCAAGGGTATGCAAACTTTTGAGCACAACTGTATATACATACAGTATACATATTTTTTGTCATGATTTTTTTGTCACTCTTTCCCAATCAGTTTCACCAGGGATAAACTGTTGAATATTCGGCAGAGAATACCTGATAATTGTTTTATTATTTAGGAGTTTTATTAGACATCTTAGTTTTATTAGACATATATATATCAGATTTCATAAGTGTTATTGTCTCAGCAGTGTCATATGTTCGGCCCTATATTATATATATATATATATATATATATATATATATATATATATATATATATATATATATATATATATATATACATACATGTATATATACCAATTAAGTTATGGGCATGCTGAAGGTCTTTTAACTGCATTTGCCAAGCAGTTGACAAGGAATGTTGTAGCTCTATGAATCCAGCAACATCAACATCATCTTTTAAAGAAAGATCATTGTTGATTTTATCTTTTAGGATCTGAAATAGTGAAAAAAAGTGAAAATGTGGATTATAAAAGATTATAAAGACTAATTATAATAAATATTTAAACAACCTCAAAGGCACAGTCACCTTTAGTCTTTAGTCTAGAGCGAGGAACAGCTAACAAGACCTGTTCCGAAGATCTCAGATTCCTGCTGGTGTTATAAGGTTGCAACAACTCTTTTATATAAGCAGGAGTTGACCATGCAATGCTCTAAAAACCATCACAAGAATTTTAAATTGAATTCTAAATTTAACTGGGAGCCAATGTAAAGAAATTAAAATTGGTGTTACATGTGATGTCTTTGATGACTTAGTTAAAAGTTTGGCAGCAGCATTTTGAACCACTTGTAATCGTTTCAAGGAAGCATTATTAAGACAAGTAAAAAGAGAACTGCAATAATCAAGGCGAGAGGAAATGAACGCATGTATAAGCATCTCCATTTCTACTGTGGACACAATTGGCCTTAGTTTAGCAATATTTCTCAACTGATAAAAATAAGTACGCACAAGAGAATTTACATGCTGATCAAGACTCAAGGTCTGTCCCATATAAACACCTAAATTTCAAAGGGTAGGCTTAACAAAATGAGATAAAGGACCAAGAGTTTCCATCACCTTTGGGAGAACACCAGCAGGAGCAGAAATAAGAACTTCTGTTTTTTTCGGCATTTAACTGCAAGTAATTTTCAGCTTTAAATATTCGACTAGTAAAATCACTACTTGAATATTGTAATTTGATTTTCCTTTGTGCCTTTGCCTGATGTGGGCAACAATGAAACTGCTTCTATGACCTAAATCTTGCCATTACAACTTAACGCATTGGTTGGCGCTGTGAATGTATGGCATTCTTTTTTACCTGACATGCATTCACGTCATGTCGGAATTACTGTAATTACCAGATGACTAGTGTATACACTCTGATGGTCTGAGCGAACGCTGGGGGCCAGGGTCCCACGTCATGGCCGCTGAGCCAGGGTTCCATGTCATGGCCGACGAGCCAGTGTCCCCCGTCATGGCCGACGAGCCAGCGTCCCACGTCATGGTTGACGAGCCAGCGTCCCACGTCATGGTCGACGAGCCAGCGTCCCACGTCATGGTCGATGAGCCAGCGTCCCACATCATTGTCGCTGAGCCAGGGTCCCACGTCATGGTCGCAGAGCTTGCGCCACCTTCTGCCCCGGATCCTGAGTCTACTCCATGCCATGTCACAGCAAAGCCTCGACCTGCTCCATGCCATGTCACAGCAACACCTGAGTCTGCTCCATGCCATGTCACAGCCATGCCTCAACCTACTCTATGCCATGTCACAGCCACGCCTCGGCCTGCTCCATGCCATGTCACAGCCACGCCTCGGCCTGCTCCATGCCATGTCACAGCCACGCCTCGGCCTGCTCCATGCCATGTCACAGCCACGCCTCGGCCTGCTCCATGCCATGTCACAGCCACGCCTCGGCCTGCTCCATGCCATGTCACAGCCACGCCTCGGCCTATTCCATGCCATGTCACAGCCACGCCTCAGCCTGCTCCATGGCATGTCACAGCAACGCCTCGGCCTGCTCCATACCATGTCACAGCAACGCCTCGGCCTGCTCCATGCCATGTCACAGCCACTCCTGGGTCTGCTCCATGCCATGTCACAGCTACGCCCCAACCTGCTCCATGCCATGTCACAGCCACGCCTCAACCTGCTCCATGCCATGTCACAGCCACGCCTCAACCTGCTCCATGCCATGTCACAGCCAAGCCTGAGTCTGCTCCATGCCATGTCACAGCCAAGCCTGAGTCTGCTCCATGCCATGTCACAGCCATGCCTCGGCCTGCTCCATGCCATGTCACAGCCATGCCTCGGCCTGCTCCATGCCATGTCACAGCCATGCCTCGGCCTGCTCCATGCCATGTCACAGCCATGCCTCCGCCTGCTCCATGCCATGTCACAGCAACGCCTCGGCCTGCTCCATGCCATGTCACAGCAACGCCTCGGCCTGCTCCATGCCATGTCACAGCAATGCCTGAGCCAGTCACAATAACGCCTCAGTCTGCTTCACGCCATGTCACAGCCAAACCTCAGTCTGTTCCATGCCATGTCACAGCCAAACCTCAGTCTGCTCCATGCCATGTCACAGCCAAGCTTCAGTCTGCTCCATGCCATGTCTCAGCCAAGCCCCAGAGTGCTCCATGCCATGTCACAAGCAAGCCTTTGCTACAAGGTCCAGGCCCACCTCCGTTCCAATTTCCAGGCCCACCTCCACTCCACGGTCCAGGCCCACCTCCGCTCTATGAGTCAGTGCTCACGCCTGCCACAGCCAATGAGTCAGCATCCACGCCCACCATGGCCAAGTCAGTGATCCTGCCGTACCATGTTACCACGTCATGCCATGAAGCCACGTCAAGTCGCCGTTACAATTTTAAAGAAGTAATTAGTTATTTGTAGCAGATTACTTTTTGAGTAGCTTAGCCAGCACTGCTTCTAACCCTAGTTTTGAGCAATAACAGCAGCGTTCCAACACCTTTTGACAAAAAAATGTCTGAGATTGTTTAATGACATTTCCAAGATTTTTCCAATCGCTTGATAAAATTTACAGCAATTGCACACACAAAGAGCAATATCTTGCCAGTGAAAGATAAACTTTCACATTTTGAAAGTGAAAATGGAGGTTTAAAGTAAAAAGGACTTAAATATTAACCTGTTTCTCACCCACACCTAAAATGTCACTTTTTAAGACACAGAATTAACCACTGGAGGCGTATGGATTACTTTTATGCTGCCTTTATGTGAGTTTTAAAGCTTCAAAGGTTTGATCACCATTCACCATTCACTATGGACCAACAGAGCTGAGATATTATTTTAAAATCTACGTTTGTGTTCTGCAAAAGAAAGAAAGTCATACACATCTGGGATGGCATGAGGGTGAGTAAATTAAAAGTATTTTCAATTATCCCTTTAATATTTTCAGGTTATCCATGACCTTGGGAACCCAGTAATAGTGATGTTTGTGTTAGAAAACACTACTAAAAAAACATGCAATGTTTAGAGGCTAAATGTAACAAAGACAATGTAGTTGAAGCTGTGGCTCGTCACCTTGATGGTGTGTATCTGTTGTCTGCGTTGATCTCTTTTGGCACAGAGGGTTGCAGCTGTGACTTCAAGCACTGACTGATGCTGATCCTGTTGTATCATGCCACCACTTTCTAACGCCATCAAATGACTCAGGACACCTTATATAGGATAAATAAACATAAAAAATACAGAGTATAATGTAATTGCAAGATATGTAATATTTCTCACATTTAAGAATAGTTAAGTCATCAAAACAAAACAAAAAAAAAATTTTTTTTTTTTTTTTTTTTTTTTAATGGAAGTACTGCAAGTACGTAGTGAGCAAAAATCCAGTTGATTAATGTCTTTTTTAAGGAAGTCGTAGGCACACTTTGTCTCATCTAAACATATTTAAAGCATTAGGGTTTAGATTTTTATTTTTATTGTTAACTATGAGTGTCCAAATTTTTGACTGACAAGTTCGAGGGGTTCCCTCTGGCTCTCCATCTCCTTCACTTGTCAATTTGACTTTGACACGCGTATATATATATATATATATATATATATATATATATATATATATATATATATATATATATATATATATATATATAAAGCGAGTTACTTTGTTTCTTCCTAAATTAAAATGCTTCAAACACTGGCGCTCTGTTTAGTCATACACGGAAGCTCAAAACCAAAACAAACCGCTCTTGCGCATCAACACTGCGCGCTGTTTGAGCAGCCGGATAATCTGCGGTACTGAGTACGTACTGTTTTTACCACGTGGTTGTAAATCTTTATATGTGTGTATAATATGTGCATTTTATGATTTCGACATAAATTAAATTTGCAGCCGACCTCAAAACCAGGTAGAGAGAAAGATGGAGGAAAAATACGTGCATACGCTTAAATTGTATATAATTGTGTATAATCATTAATGCATGCTGGTGCACATTGTGTTTGACTGTTATAAAGTTGCTCGGTAACCTTCAGGCGTGATGGCAACAGTACAATTTGGAGTGCTACATTGACATTCATTCTCAGCCCTCCAATGACTCACATGAAATGTCTGAAGCTCCAGCTGGGAATATCTGAGCGGCTCTTTCAGGTAAGAGAACCTGCATGTCAAACAAACATTAAACACACACTGCATGTGCATTTGTTGTGCTTTCCTTGTTGTTAATTAACAGGGATACATTGTAGCACAGCGTGTATGTACTGTAAACGTATAACAAGGAAGTGAAATCTCACACATCCTACTCTGATAGGGATCACTTGCTAGATCATGTTAATGTGATATAGTATTTACATGCAGTGTAGTCCCAAAGCATAGATTTGGGACAAAGTTGAAAATGCAAAACTAGTGTCGCAAGTCGTTATGCAAACTATTCACAGACAACTGCCAGGAACTGGTAACTCTTGGAAGGGGAATACAACCCCTAAATTAACCCTTTGGTCTTCCTGACTGACTGTGGTGGTAAGGCCAATGAGGTGACGCTTATTTTTTGTCTGGATCTATTTTGTTATTCAAAAAAGAAAAAATGCAATTCACATAAAACAATCGCTTAAAAAAGCGTCTTCTATTATGAACTTGTTTTCAATTACTGAGTTCAAACTCATTTTTATATTATGTAGGTTGACTGTCCAGAAACAGTAGCATGTTGGCATGAGTTGAGCAAAATAATCTCTTATTATTACTTCTTTAACAAAAAACAAACAAACAAATAAGCAGTGAATCAATTTTGTTTTAAAATATTATAAATATTTGGAAAAACTTCTGTTTATCAAATCAAAGTCATGTGGTGTGACCAAAAAACAAAAACAAACACAAAAAAACATAAAACAAAAAGGACCACTATTATGCAGTAGTTTAGCATTCTCTCGCAATAGTTTAGCGTTCCCTCGCAATAAGTTTAGCGTTCTCTCGCAATAGTTTTGCGTTCCCTCGCAATAGTTTTACGTTCCCTCGCAATAGTTTGCGTTCCTTCGCAATAAGTTTAGCGTTCTCTCGCAATAGTTTTGCGTTCGTTCGCAATAAGTTTAGCATTCTCTCGCAATAGTTTTGCGTTCCCTCGCAATAAGTTTAGCGTTCTCTCGTAATAGTTTAGCGTTCCCTCGCAATAAGTTTAGCGTTCCCTCGCAATAAGTTTAGCGTTCTCTCGCAATAGTTTTGCGTTCCCTCGCAATAGTTTTGCATTCCCTCGCAATAGTTTGCGTTCCCTCGCAATACGTTTTGCGTTCCCTCGCAATAGTTTTGCGTTCCCTCGCAATAGTTTTGCGTTCCCTAGCAATAGTTTTGCGTTCCCTCGCAATAGTTTACGTTCCCTCGCAATAAGTTTTGCGTTCCCTCGCAATAGTTTACGTTCCCTCGCAATAAGTTTTGCGTTCCCTCGCAATAGTTTACGTTCCCTCGCAATAAGTTTTGCATTCCCTCGCAATAGTTTACGTTCCCTCGCAATAGTTTACGTTCCCTCGCAATAAGTTTTGCGTTCCCTAACAATAGTTTTGTGTTCCCTCACAATAAATTTACCTTGGATTTTATACGTATATAAATACAATATTATTGTGAGGGAACACAAAACTATTGCGAGGGAACACAAAACTTATTGCGAGGGAACGCAAAACTTATTGCGAGGGAACGTAAACTATTGCGAGGGAACGCAAAACTTATTGCAAGGGCACGCAAAACGTATTTTTTAAAACGGCACATTTTGTTCCGGTCAAATGGAGTAACCCTGAGAAAACTTCTTGATATTTTTGACTACAAAATTCATGATGTTTGTAAAAAATATATTTGACCTTGAAAAATATGTAAAAAAAATATTTAAGTTAATAATGAATCAGTTGTGTTCTTATCTTTGACTTGATGGTTACACCACATGACATTTTTAAAGTCATTAAATCAGTTTTTTGTTGAAAATGCTATAAATGTTAGTCTAAAATTTTAAAACAAAACAAAATGGACAAAAAGATTATATTTCTATGAATTTGACATGTTTGTTTTAAGCAAGATTTCTCATTTTTTATCACCTCGGACAACCTTATTTGTCAGTGACCTGGTTACTTATTACATTAATGTTATCAGATGATATTATAAAATGTATCATAGTACTGAATGATTACTATATTCATATACCATGGTATTTACATGGTACTACAAGGTAGCTTAAAGAATACCATGGTACTACCACAGACACAGTACATGAAGCCATGATATAAACCATGATAGTTCCATGTCCAAAAATCATAATATTTCCATGGTACATGTCTCAAAAAAAAAAGGAAAAACCATGCGAGTACCATGGTGCTTTTTGGTAGTGGTAACTTCACATGTGAACAGTATGTGAACATCCTAACTATACTATGCATACTGAGCATACTATGTAAGGGATAATGTACAGTTAATATTATGGCAAAAGTTTAGACCCCCAAACAAAACTTATTTTGAGTTAATAAGACTTACTGTACAATATTCCATTTAATACATGGCTACATACCAAACAAGTAGATAAATGGACATGGAATATTGATTTTGAGTTGTATTTTGTGAGACAAGAGAGACCACAGAGTGATAAAAGAGGCATGAAACTATCACAGCTATGGTAAAAATTGGTAATTTATACCATTTAGCATTCATTATACAAACTTATTAGGTCAAGTGTTCCAGAGAGCCATGCAATAACATGCAATAATAACCTATAGTATTGACCAAAGTTCACATAATGTTAATTCTAACTATCTATGAAAAGTTCTAGGTTGTCATCAAGAGTCCATGCGGATGGCCATGACCTTTGCCATAAAAAACTGGAGACTCTTATATTAGTGTGAACTATGGATCTCTCAAGCCACAAGTACTTCACTACATTTGATTATGTGATATTTGCATTGCTGTTGATGGCGTCTATGTCCATCGGGCTGTACTACGCGTTCACCGGAGGACGCCAGAGCACCATGCAAGAGTTTCTGTTCGCTGACAGGAGTATGAAGTGCCTGCCTCTCTCTCTGTCTCTTATGGCCACCTTCCAGTCGGCCGTGGCCATCATCGGCACACCAGCTGAGGTCTATGCTAATGGTACACAGTACTGGTTCATTGGCTGTTCTTATATTCTGGGTCTCCTGATTCCAGCACACATCTTCATTCCTCTGTTCTACAGACTGCACCTCACAAGTGTTTACCAGGTAAACACCCTTCCTAGTGCCTGTTAAAATAAGTGATTATTCACAATAACAAACAAAGCACATGTGTCATATTTTTCTTTTACAGTATTTGGAACTGCGTTTCAGTAAAGCTGTCCGCATATGTGGCACTGTAACATTTATTTTTCAGATGGTACGTTCCTTTCCACAAGCAAACAATAATACATTTTCCATATTACGTATTTGTTACATTAACTGTTACATTAATATGGTCCTATTGGGTGAGTTACAGTACTTTGTGTCTTCTTGCAGGTCATTTATATGGGTGTTGGTATCTATACACCTGCTCTTGCACTAAATGCAGGTAGTGTTTCAGTAACTTTCAAAGATATGTAGATGTAACATATTATTTAAATTAAGACTAATAAGATTTGACTGCTTGTTCTTATTCTGTCTCTAGTTACTGGGTTTCATTTGTGGGGGACAGTACTGGCAACTGGATTAGTGTGCACTCTTTACACAGCACTGGTAAGACCACAGTCATGTTTAATATATACAGTTTTTTTTTAAAGTCAACATGAAATCAACATTCATTCTATTTACTTCCTTTACTTTCTTTCTATTATTTATTTGTAATCTTTAATTAAAACATAATAACTTTCTCCACCACTGAAACGACTTTCCTTTTCGGCTGACATCATCTAATGCTATCCATTAACCAAATAGTTTCACGAGGGGAGTAGTCCTTCACAATCAACAGCAAACTTACATTTAGGTTAGCTTTATTTTGGTATGAAATGGCCACTTTAATTCATTCAAATCAACTCCCAATGGATAAAATCAAATGTTATTTTTTCCCCCTGCTAAATATCCTATTTAATTGAGAAATATGTCACATTGCAGAAGTTAAATTGGTTGCGAATGCAGTTTCATGTTGACTTAATGCCTTTTCAATCTCTTGAATTTTTAATATTTTGTTATTATGCTGGCTTGACAAAGCCAACGTACTGTTATTCTACAGACATGTAGTGCGTCCCAAACTGCACACTTCTGCACTATTCTACACCATTTTGTAGTGTAAGTAGTGAGAGTAGTATATTAACACTGAAAATGCAATAAAAATAAGTGTACTATGAGTCCCCGGATGATGCACTTCTTCAACCATCAAAACTTTGGGCACTTTGTGCACTCAGCGCTCGCTGCTTGCAGTACATAGCGGAAGAGGCGGAGTTACCTTGCTGCGTTGCTGTTCTGACAAAACAATTGTAAATAATGGAGAATAAAACAACTAGCAAATCTTTAGTGAAGACAGCACCTTAGAAATGTGAGTTTAATCCTTTACTATCACCCCACTCTGAATATGTATGTTGTTTGAGATCTAAGTGTTGAACTGAGGTTGTCTAACACGCTAAAGCTAGCGAAAACACATTGTGTGCATTTGAAACGTCACTTCCGTCAGCTGTTAAACGGAGAATGCTTCAATACTACACTTTGAAAAGGTATACACTACATTGCTGAGTGCATAGTGTCTATTGTAAGTGTATACTGTATAGCAGTGTTAACCTCATCAGCGAAATCACTTACGAAAACTCTCATTAACCAAGGTTTTTTTTTATTTCGTCAACGATAACAAATACGAGACGAAAAAGACGCATCATGACGGGAACTAAACTATTTTATTGACAAAAATATGGTGAGAAAAATAATACTGCAAGATATTCAAAGTTTAAGATATAAACCGAAGATGAAACATCTAGAGAAACATCTGTTTATAGAAAAATAAATTGGATATGGGCTCATATAATCCAATAATCCAGTATGTTGGGGATTTTCCCACTTGAGCTGCATGAGTTGAACGCAATGAACACCGGCTAAATTAACTGCTTTTAAAATGGGTTAATTACCTCACTCAAATGCATCCTGTATATACATAAAATTAATCCCATAATCCACAACATATATAGAACATTACAACGTATGTCTGCACGGACAATTAAGCAAATAAATAAGTGAACTTGAACTAAATTGTATAAATCATAATATGCGTTGTGAATAAGCTGTTTCTGTAAAAAACACGCTACATGCAATGCAATATCCTAAAATGGTCTAAACAGTTTTTAAAGGATGAAAAATTAAGAAAACAGTATTTTAACTTCTAAAGGGTAGCTAATACTTCATTATATTCATTATATGCTATTACAGTTGTATGTAGTCTATCTTTTATCTAACACATGTTTAAATTAAGAAATGTTAAATGTTTTCCTAATATTTGATTAAAGTGTGGTCTGTTATTGACACACATTTTTGTCATTTTGTACATTATCATCAATTAAAATATAGGCTATTATTTTTGTTGACTAAAATTATATGCCATTTTAGTCAGAGTAATACTGAATATGACATGATGAATTATTGACTCATTTTAAAGACTAAAACTATGACCAAAACAAAAAACTGCGTAAAAATTAACTGTATATTGCGTCATTTGGAACACAGCAGTGGTTTAGGGTTTTTCCAAAATCCCTAACAAGGATCAGAATTATCAATTGTAACTCCTACGTCTTTCAAGCTATATCCAACAAACTTGGCACGGACCTACAGACTGTTCTGACTTAATTTGCTCTATCTTTTCTGACTTATTGGACTTACGGTTTTCCCGTAACAGGCGATCCCGTAGTGTCTGTCTGTTGGGCCGTTTGTCTTACTGTACTGTCTGTGTAACCATCAAACTTTTAAAACTATCTTAAACTTGCAGACAAGTCTTTGTCAAGCCAAATTCAAAGTGAAACTTTACTTATCTAGGTATATTATCTGTGTTATTATTTTGCATTAGTATTTTATTCCTCCTGGTAGGGTGGACTGAAAGCAGTAATCTGGACAGATGTTTTTCAAACAGTGGTGATGTTCATCGGTCAGCTGGCCGTCATCATTGTGGGCGTACAACAGGCTGGTGGTCTGTCTGATGTCTGGATTAAAGTCAGAGATGGTGGCCGCATCTCTGGGATTGAGTATGTTCACTTTAAAGTCAACATGAAGTCAAAATTGACCCAGAGGACCCTTTTCACAGCCTGTGGTGACACATTTCCACCTTATTTAGCAGCATAAATCTAGCAAACTTTTAGATATATAATTTTTTTTTTGTCATTTAGTGTACATTTAAAACGTTCTTTTTGTTATATTACCCTGACATTAACTAGTCAGCACTGCTGTGATGGGTTTTTATAGCTGTCGAGTGAGTGACAGTAAATTTGCAATCTTTCTATCTTCTGACTGTCTTCATTTGTCTCTCTCTCTATTTTTTCCTCTTTTTGAAAGTCATGGAAATGTTAAAGTGGATTTTTTGTTTTATCTGTTGGAGTACATGGGAACACAAAAGTAATATTTGCCGTGGTCTCGCATTCATTGCAACAGAAGTTTACCCTGCTTTAGTTTACTACCGAAACCCATTTTAAAATCGGAAGTGCGAAAAGGGTCCATTCTTGTTCCTATCCTGACATTGGTGCATTTTATTTCCAGAGAAAATAAAGTTTTTAATAAAAAATCAAGGAAACTACTTTTTGGCTGACATTACCAAGCCCTCTTATTTTTAAACCCGTCCCAACTCGATTCTGGCATTTAACGCTTATTCAAAATTGGTAAAGCATCAGATTGCAGAACTTAAATGGATTGCAAAAATATTTACAATTACCATAATCAAACCATTGGTGGTTTTAAATACATTATAGGTTTTCTATTTGTATTAAGACTCAAAGACATTCCTACACTTTGAAACTTTCTCTCCATTGAATGTTCAGCCTCAATCCAGACCCATTGGTGAGACACACATTCTGGACATTAGGGGTTGGAGGAGTATTTCTCATGTTGTCTCTATATGGGGTGAACCAGGCACAGGTTCAGAGGTACCTCAGTTCACGTACGGAGAGAGAAGCTGTCTTGTAAGTGTTCGTTCAGCCAGAAATACAGACCCTAAAGGGTCTCAGATGACCTTTCAGTGATAATACATCACTTGTTGTTGTCACAAAATATAGTCTGCTTTCTTTCAGGTCCTGTTATATGGTGTTTCCCTGTCTTCAGGTTGCTTTAATGCTCAGCTGTGTAATGGGCCTGGTCATGTACGCTTGCTATGGTGACAGCAGCCCTTTAGATCAGCAGTACATCACATCCAAAGACCAGGTTAGTAGTAGTGAATAGTAGTAATGAATTGGCACTTCCCCATTACTGACTACTTTAACAATGTTTTCATAGCAAAGATTGTAAAATATAGCACAGTTGACAATATAGCACAACCATAAGTGCATATTTTTGGTTCTGGATGCTGATTGGTCAAACACGGCTGTGCTAAAATACAATATATAGTATGAGCTATGAACTAAAGCCTGTACTATATTTTCTAGTGGAAGGATGACACAAAATAATAAAACAAAATAACATTTTAATGTGTTTAACTAAATTTTAACATTTCAATTTATGTTCTTAGCCTCGTGCGACCCCACGTCCACATGCATGAATGTTGTATTTTGGCTTCGCTATATGCAACCCATAACTTAATTTAAACCAGACTGAATACTGTTCAAAATACTCTAGACTGTCATTTAAGGGTTAAACTTCTGGCGCATCGAGTCACGTGACAGAACAGCATGGTGTCAATTTCCTTGAAGTGCTCCTATGGGTGCAGAGCCAACAAAAATTAGCTTTACTGCCAAGTATGCTTCCACATACAAGGAATTTTTCTTTGTGACAGAAGCTTCAAGTGCCCAGACAGTACAACAACAAGACAGAGATAATAAAAAAAATAGAATAAAAATAAAAAGCTAATATAAATAAATATATATATATATATATATATATATATATATATATATATATATATATATATATATAATATAGAAATACACAATAAGACAAAAATATATATTTAGTATGTACAAATACAAATCTGTTATATACAGTGCAAGGGAATGAAATACAGAAGAGGTAGGATATGTTAAATAATAGAGCCCGACCGATATGGGATTTTTGAGACCGATACGATACCGATTTTAGAGAGGGAAAATTGACTGATTACCGATATGGTGGCCAATATAGTTACTTTTTGAGCTGGAATTAAAACAGACTTTTTCTATGTGGATTGTTCACCGATTTTGCACTGATATGACTATGCAAATGTACTCAGAAGGCTGCTTTCTTAAATATTTTTATCAAATAATATTTGACATTATTATTATACACTGTCAACAAATTCTAGAAATGAACACTGAGAAAATAAAGAATAAATAAAAATACAATAAATAGCTTACTAAACATCAGTACTGTTTAGTATCAGTCAGTTGCTGACCATTAAAATAAAGAATAAATAAAAATAAAATAAATAGCTTAATAAACATCAGTACTGTTTAGTATCAGTCAAATGCTCACTATTAAAATAAAGAATAAATAAAAATAAATAGCTAAATAAACATCAGTACTGTTTAGTATCAGTCAAATGCTGACCATTAAAATAAAGAATAAATAAAAATACAATAAATAGTTAAATAAACATCAGTACTGTTTAGTATCAGTCAAATGCTGACCATTAAAATAAAGAATAAATAAAAATAAATAGCTAAATAAACATCAATACTGTTTAGTATCTGTCAAATGCTGACCATTAAAATAAAGAATAAATAAAAATAAAACAAATAGCTAAATAAACATCAGATCTGTTTAGTATCAGTCAAATGCTCACCATTTAAAATAAAGAATAAATAAACATAAATAGCTAAATAAACATCAGTACTGTTTAGTATCAGTCAGTTGCTGACCATTAAAATAAAGAATAAATAAAAATAAAATAAATAGCTTAATAAACATCAGTACTGTTTAGTATCAGTCAAATGCTCACCATTAAAATAAATACAAATAAAATAAATAGCTTAATAAACATCAGTACTGTTTAGTATCAGTCAAATGCTGACCATTAAAATAAAGAATCAATAAAAATAAATAGCTAAATAAACATCAGTACTGTTTAGTATCAGTCAAATGCTGACCATTAAAATAAAGAATAAATAAAAATACAATAAATAGCTAAATAAACATCAGTACTGTTTAGTATCAGTCAGTTGCTGACCATTAAAATAAACAATAAATAAAAATATAATAAATAGCTTAATAAACATCAGTACTGTTTAGTATCAGTCAAATGCTCACCATTAAAATAAATACAAATAAAATAAATAGCTTAATAAACATCAGTACTGTTTAGTATCAGTCAAATGCTGACCATTAAAATAAAGAATAAATAAAAATACAATAAATAGCTTACTAAACATCAGTACTGTTTAGTATCAGTCAGTTGCTGACCATTAAAATAAAGAATAAATAAAAATACAATAAATAGCTTAATAAACATCAGTACTGTTTAGTATCAGTCAAATGCTCACCATTAAAATAAATAAAAATAAAATAAATAGCTTAATAAACATCAGTACTGTTTAGTATCAGTCAGTTGCTGACCATTAAAATAAAGAATAAATAAAAATACAATAAATAGCTTAATAAACATCAGTACTGTTTAGTATCAGTCAAATGCTCACCATTAAAATAAAGAATAAATAAAATAAATAGCTTAATAAACATCAGTACTGTTTAGTATCAGTCAAATTCTGACCATTAAAATAAAGAATAAATAAAAACAAATAGCTAAATAAACATCAGTACTGTTTAGTATCAGTCAAATGCTCACCATTAAAATAAATAAAAATAAAATAAATAGCTTAATAAACATCAGTACTGTTTAGTATCAGTCAAATGCTCACCATTAAAATAAATAAAAATAAAATAAATAGCTTAATAAACATCAGTACTGTTTAGTATCAGTCAGTTGCTGACCATTAAAATAAAGAATAAATAAAAATAAAATAAATAGCTTAATAAACATCAGTACTGTTTAGTATCAGTCAAATGCTCACCATTAAAATAAATAAAAATAAAATAAATAGCTTAATAAACATCAGTACTGTTTAGTATCAGTCAAATGCTCACCTTTAAAATAAAGAATAAATAAAAATAAATAGTTAAAAAAACATCAGTACTGTTTAGTATCAGTCAAATGCTGACCATTAAAATAAAGAATAAATAAAAATAAAACAAATAGCTAAATAAACATCAGTACTGTTTAGTATCAGTCAAATGCTCACCATTAAAATAAAGAATAAATAAAAATAAATAGTTAAATAAACATCAGTACTGTTTAGTATCAGTCAAATGCTCACCATTAAAATAAAGAATAAATAAAAATAAATAGTTAAATAAATATCAGTACTGTTTAGTATCAGTCAAATGCTGACCATTAAAATAAAGAATAAATAAAAATAAATAGTTAAATAAACATCAGTACTGTTTAGTATCAGTCAAATGCTCACCATTAAAATAAAGAATAAATAAAAATAAATAGCTAAATAAACATCAGTATTATATTTAGTATCAGTCAAATGCTGACTATATTAATACTGCCGAGATGAGAGAAAAACAGCGGCAGTGGTGTTACACCGTATTCTGCTATACAATCAGGGGAAACTTTCAGCTGTGGAAATCCAGACTTTTAAATATTACATTTTATAAATGCAATGACTGGAATTGTTCGGTTGAAGGGGGTATCAAACTGTGAATTCTGAACAAAACAGTTTGGTGAATACATGTTTACACATTAGCTTCCACTCAGCTGACAAGCAATGAAAGTAGCTACGTGATTAGCTAGTTAGCTATAAGCTCGTTGTCACGGAGAGTAAAAGATGGACGTTGTTTATTTTACTTTCCAGCATTGTGTTTCACCAACTAGGTAACAACATAGCGTGAAATCAACACTCAACAGACACAATCCACCACCGCACCGTTGTCTGCTGAGCTGCAAAAAGATGCTCTGATGTTTACCTTTCAATCTGCTACATTACTTACTGCACTGACAAAATATAGTTGGCTAACAAAACAAACAGATGTGATAAACATGAGTGACATGGTTGTCAGGGACAGGGATAACGTTATATTAGTAATATTGAAAAGGGAAAATGATGGGGTCATTGTTGATTAACTTTCCAATATGTATTTCACAAACTAGTTAGCAACTTTCCGTGAAGAGACACCGCTGAACTCCGCCCTGTCTGCAGAGCCACCGACAGCTCAGTGTCAGCTCTGTAAACAATGGAGTCGGAGCGCGCTCTGCTGGACAAACTACACTATGACACCAATTCTAAAGCATTGATTTCGGCATTACATGTTCTGACATTTTTTTTTTCATATCGGCGCATATCGGTAAACATATACACCGATACCGATATATCGGTGAAAGGATAATATCGACCGACTGATATATCGGGCGGGCACTATTAAATAATATAATTGACTAGGTTGTGTATTGCACGTAATTATAGTATCGTTTTTAACTGTTCATGAGATGGATAGACTGAGGGAAAAATAAATTCTTGTGCCTGATGGTTCTGGTGCTTAGTGCTCTGTAGTGTCGGTCAGAAGGCAACAGTTCAAAAAGGTTGTGGGCTAGGTGAGTGGGGTTTTTACCAGCCCTTTTCCTCACTCTGGATGTGTATAGTTCTTAAAGGGAGGGCAAGGGGCAACCAATAATCTGCTCAGCAGTCCAAACTGTCCTTTGTAGTTTTCTGATGTCCGATTTCGTAGCTGAACCAAACCAGACAGTTACTGAAGTGCAGAGGTCAGACTCAATGACAGCGGAGTAGAACTGTATCAGCAGCACTTGTGGCAGGTTGAACTTCCTCAAATGGCGAAGGAAGTACAACCTCTGCTGGGCCTCAATATGGGTCTCCCACTTCAGGAGGTGTTGCAGGAGGTGTTGATGTTTGTGTGAAGTGAAGGTCAGAATGGGTGTGGTGTGTGAGACTGGGCTTTTCAAATCTACAGTAAAACACATTCAAGATGTCAGCCAGTTGTTGATTCCCTACAGTGTTGGGGGATGGTGTCTTGTAGTTAGTAATGTCTTTCAGGCCTCTCCACACTGATGCAGGGCCATTAGCTGAAAACTTGTTTTTCAGCTTCTCAGAGTAGCTACTTTTAGCTTTGGTAAGAAACATTTAAGTTTTTTCATTGAAACCTGTTTGGGTGTAAAAAGAGTAGTGTCTCTAGTTTCACTTGATATGCTGATTTAAAAAAAGATATACATTTTTCTTGCATCAGAATTGGATTTTAGAACATTATTCCCTCAAAAGTAGAAAACACATGTTAGTCATTTTAAATAACTTTCAACATTAAAACATCTGTGGGTCATTTCTCTTCATTTTAATATACATTTTGTCATATTTTATTTTGTTATCACTGTACAGTACAATTCTGTTCATTAACATTAGTAAATGCATTCCTGTATATTCACTGTGCATTTTCACATTGAGAATAAATGTATTCATCCAAAAGCTGAAAAATTTTGCTTTCAGAGGCTTTATATAAAGTTAGAATGAACATATGGTGCATTTCGAACGGTTCTGAGACCAGTGCAGAAAGACAGCACAGTGGAGGTTAAGTCATTCACTAAATAGGGAGCAAGGGAGCATCTTATATCTCTCTCTATGCAGCAAAGTGCATTCACTCCTAAAATCCAACCAAAAGTTCAGTTTCAGGCCGCACGTGATGTTTGGACCACTCAACATGTTTGGCAGACATGGGACAATGATAATCAGTACATATATTCAGAATTTATAATGTATAATTTATTTTAACATGGTTGGCAGTGATTGGAGGATGTTGGACATTACTTTAAATCAGAATTAATTATGCTAATTTCTGATGTAATGTCTGTAACGTCTCAAAAACATGAAACAGCAACACTCCTGGAAACATAAAAAATTTGATGAAAAAAATCTGACTTTCTTTAGCTCGGTATTATTTAAAATTTCACAACTTAGTCCCTCTGTCCACATATGTGGACATCAATTGTTAGGAAAACTATTTGCTCTAGAAAACATTTTTTTTTGCTTGTTTATTAGGTGAAAGGGAAATTGAAAACGCACACAGCAGTCACGCTCGGGTGTCAGGAGGTTAATATTGTTCTAATGCAGTTAATATATTATTATAGCAATAAGGCACTTGAGGCCTTGCTCTATTTAGACTAATCAGCATCCAGTAATGAAACTATCCATTTTTATAAGACTCTTAGATCCATTTTATTTTATAATTTGTTTTATAAAATTATTTATTTTTTAGATTGCTGATATACACGATGCAATTATGGTATGTGCTGTTTTTTTACTATACAGATGGTCCTGTACTTTGTTATGGACATGCTGCAAGACTTACCTGGTCTGCCTGGATTGTTTGTGGCATGTTTATTTAGTGCATCTCTAAGGTAACAACCACCTAATGTAATTTTCCACATTGTTTGTTACCAGGTGCCCATGCAGATTTGCTTGTTTCACACTCGCCTCTATTTAGAAGAGATTTTATTATTAAATTTTTTCTCCTCGGTCCTCTTACAGTAATGCAAGCAAAGTTTTTGCACCAAAGAAAATTAGAAAATTTTGTTTTTTGTTTTTTTGCTGTTGCACCTTCAGAACTTTTGTGTAAACACCTTCTTTGCATGTGAAATGAGAAACAGCACTTTGCAGCTCGCTGCGGGTCAAGTCCAAAGCTGCATTAGATTGTAGCAGGTTCACAAAATAATTAAACTGTTAAGACTGAAATTATTAAGGATCTTTTTGTAAATAACAGATCTGAAGATTTGCAAGTGCTACACACAGCCTGTGTTGTGCCCATTTTCTCACAAGTTTAAGTGATTAGATTTGATTTACCTTGGAGCAAATAGAGGTGGGGGGGGGGGATGGCAAGAAAAAAAAAACTAGGAAAGAGTATATTGAAAGAAAATATAAAATATATGACTTGCTAGAAATATGCAGTCATTGTGTCTTCATTAAATGTGGTTCGCAGCACAATATCTTCAGCTTTTAATTCATTGGCTACGGTGACTATGGTGGATCTAATCAAACCCCATTACTCAATGACAGACGCTAGAGCCACTCTACTATCAAAGATGCTCGGTAAGAAATTATATGCTATATTTGTAGATCATACACTCTGAATATCTGTTTTCAGTCTCCCAACTGATGCACTATGATTTAAGAACTTTAATCTGATTTTCCCAGTAGATTACAACATATTTAAATGAAGCTTTCCAGTAAGCATGTTTGATAATGCCTGATTATATTCTTGATCTAGCTTTATCATATGGGATTATATGTCTTGCAATGGCATATGTTGTCCATTTGATGAACAGTTCAGTACTTCAGGTAAGCATACTAGCTTTTAGTTTGTGCAAGCAATTATGAATACCTATAATAACTTGTATATAAATAAAAAATGTGTGGGATAAGATGATAAAACTTTTTTATTGCATTCACTGGAGTATTATATAAATCTCTACTTGTATATTTCATTTTAAAGGCAGCTCTCAGTATCTTTGGAATGGTGGGCGGGCCACTGCTGGGTCTGTTCTGTCTGGGAATTTTTTTCCCATGTGCCAATAGCATTGTAAGTACTCTCTATTCATCCAGTGCGTGTATATGACCCTGTTTACATCTGATATTAACATGCATCTCAGTGATCCAATCACAAACGGTCAGACAATACTGTTTAATGTTTACACCTGGTAGTAACATGGGTCTCCTGTGACAATTTTGTTTTAATCGACTTAAAGAATGAACATTTTTTAGTCTTTCTTGGCTATGAAAGGGATAGACATTCAAAACGAATAAATTAATAAAATCCCCAAAACAGTGTAATGTGCAACCAAATTCACAATAATAACCAGAAAAAATTCAGATTTGGTGTATAAAGTGGGACTTAACTACAGACAAGTCCAAAATACACCAGTGACTCTTATTTTGAAATGACAGAGACTTTTCTTTGTTGCAGTGCTCTACATGTAAGTATTTACCAAATAAAGCTTTTTATAGCCTATACACTACCAGTCAAAAGTTTTGAAACACTTACTCATTCTTTATTATAATTTTTTTCACATTTTAGAATAATAGTAAAGTCATCAAAACTATGGAATAACATAAATGGAACTATAGGAATTATGTTGTGACTAAACAAAATCCAAAATAAATCAAAACTGTGTTATATTTTAGCATATTCAAAGTAGTCACCCTTTGTCTAGAATTTGCAGACATGTACATTTTCTCAACCAACTTCTTGAGGTATCACCCTGGGATGCTTTTTAAACAATATTGAAGGAGTTCCCATCTATGTTGGGCACTTATTGGCTGCTTTTCTTTATTATTTGGTCCAAGTCATCAATTTGATTATTTATTTATTTATTTATAATGAAATAAATTAATATGGTGGCACAATTATATTTTTGTCTACAAACTAATTTCAAACATTTAAGCATACGCCTTCAGATCAAAAGATTTTGACGATCATGAGAAACATTTCAGTCGTGTTTCAAAACCTTTGACCGGTAGTGTATATTCACCAGATTAATAGTTTTGAATATACTGTATATATGCCAGGTTAGGGTCATTTATACAGTGGCAAAAAAAAGTAAATGAACCCTTTGGAGTTACCTGCATTTATGTATACATTTGTCTTAAAATCTGGTTTGATCTTCATCAAAGTTGCAATAATGAACAAACACAATCTGTTTTAACTAATAACACACAAATTAATGTATTGCATTTGTACATATTGAAAACATCATTCAAATATTCACAGTCCAAGTTGTAAACTCCTATGCTAATGACATCAACAAAAGCTAATTATAGAAAGGGTTACAGAGTTATCTCAAAGAGATTATATATATTCATCTGTCCACAGTTAGACAAGTTGTCTATAAATGGATATGAGTTAGTACTGTGGCTACTCTCCCTAGAAGTGGCCGTCCAGCCAAGATGACTAAAGGACACACCACAGAATGCTCAATGAGATAAAAAAAGAACCCTAGAGTGACAGCTAAAGACTTGAAGGAATCATTGGAACTGGTTAACATCTCTGTTCATGAGTCCACTATATGGAAAACATTAAACAGGCATGGTGTCCATGACAGGAGACCACAAAGGAAGCCGCTGCTTTCCAACAAAAACATTGCTGTGCATCTGAAGTTTGCAGAAGACCACCTTGACTCTCCACAACGCTACTGGGAAAATGTTTTGTTTGACTGATGAAACTAAGGTTGAATTGTTTGGGAAGAACACGCAGCACTATGTATGGCGTAAAAAAGGCACCACATACCAATATGAAAACATCATCCCAAAGGTGAAGTACGGTGGGGGGAGCATCTTGATTTGGGGCTGTTTTGCTGCTTTGGGGCTGGACTGCTTGCCATCATTGAGGGAAAAATGAATTCCAAAGTTTATCAAGAGATCCTATGGGATAATATCAGGGTGGCTGTGCACCAGCTGAAACTCAGTGGAAGTTGGGTGATGCAGCAGGACAATGACCCTAAACATTGAAGTAAATCCAATACAGAATGGCTTCAAAAAAAAGAAAATCCCCCTTTTGGAGTGGCCCAGTCAGAGCCCAGACTTGAACCCAATAGAGATGTTGTGTAATGACCTCAAGAGAGAGCCGTTCACACCAGACATCCTAAGAATATGGCTGAGCTGAAGCAGTTCTGTAAGGAAGAATGGTTAAAAAAGCTTTCTGAACGTTGTGCAGGTCTAATCCGCAGCTACCGGAAACGCTTAGTTGAGGTTATTGCTGCCAAAGGAAGAACGACCAGCTAATAAATCCAAGGGTTCACTTACTTTTTCCACAGACCTGTGCATTGTAATGGGATGTGTTCAATAAAGACATGAAAGATTATAATTGTTTGTGTGTTGCTTAAGCACATTGTTTTTTGTCTATAATTGTGACTTTGATAAAGATGAGATCACATTTAATGACCAATTAATGCAGAAAACCAGCTAGTTCCAAAGGGTTCACATACTTTTTCTTTTCACTTTATAACCTGGCATATATATATATATATATATATATACACACAGCTCTGGAAAAAATTAGGAGACCACTGCAAATTTATAATTTTCTCTGGATTTACTGTTTATGGGTGTGTGTATGAGTAAAATGAACATTTTTGTTTCGTTCTATAAAGCACTGACAACATTTCTCCCAAATTCCAAATAAAAATATTGTCATTTAGAGCATTTATTTGCAGAAAATGACAACTGGTCAAAATAACAAAAAAGATGCCGTGTTTTCAGACCTCGAATAATGCAAAGAAAACAAGTTCATATTCATTTTTAAACAACACAATACTAATGTTTTAACTTAGGAAGAGTTCAGAAATCAATATTTGGTGGAATAACACTGATTTTCAATCACAGCTTTCATGCATCTTGGCATGTTCTCGACCAGTCTTTCACATTGCTGTTGGGTGACTTTATGCCACTCCTGGCGCAAAAATTCAAGCATTTCTTTGTTTGATTGCTTGTGGCCATCCATCTTCCTCTTCATCACATTCCAGAGGTTTTCAGTGGGGTTCAGGTCTGGAGATTGGGCTGGCCATGACAGGTTCTTGATCCGGTGGTCCTCCGTCCACACCTTGATTGACCTGCTGGAAAAAAAACAGTTCTCAGAGTTGGGGAACATTGTCAGAGCAGAAGGAAGCAAGTTTTCTTCCAGGATAACCTTGTATGTGGCTTGATTCATGCGTCCTTCACAAAGACGAATCTGCCCAATTGCAGCCTTGCTGAAGTACCCTCAGATCATCACCGACCCTCCACCAAATTTCACAGTGGGTGCGAGACACTGTGGCCTTTAGGCCTCTCCAGGTCTCTGTCTAACCATTAGATGACAAGGTGTTGGGCAAAGCTGAAAAACTCATCAGAGAAGATGACCTAACTCCAGTCCTCTATGCTTCATTCCTTATGGTCCTTTGCAAACCTCAGCCTGGCTCTTCTTTGCTTCTCATTGATGAAGGGCTTTTTTCTAGCGTTGCACGGCTTCAGCCCTGCCCCTAGGAGCCTGTTTCAAACCGTCCTCACCGTGCACTTTACCTCAGCTGCCGTTTGCTATTCTTTTTGTAGATCACAATGTCATCCAACGGTTGTTGAGTGAAATTCGAATGAGTTGGCGGTCATCCTTGTCAGTGGAGAGTTGTTTTCGCCCTCTGCCGGTCTGTAGCTTGGTTGTCCCCAATGTCTGCTGCTTGACCTGGTTCTTATGAACCACTGTGTCTGAAATTTTAAAGATGGAAGCAGTCTGATGCTCACTGTATCCCTCTGCCAGTAAAGCCAGAATTGAACTCTTCTTTTCCTCACTTAAAAAGTTTCTTTTCAACTCTTTTGGCATGGTCAGTAGTTTCCATTATTCCAGTTACTTTTGAGGTACTTCTAGCACTGTTTTTGCCATCCAGCTGGTCCTATTGCAAGAGGATAGTGATGACCACAGCAGTGGTTTTTATACTTTTCCTCATTAAAAAAAGATCTGGTTCAGGTGATCACCTAATCAGTACCTCATTAAGTAGAATGAGGTGTGCTTGTGTTGGAATTCAACAGACACTGGAATGGAATGGCTGCCATACATGTTGAGATGCTGATTTAAGAAAAATCTGGAGTGGTCTCTTAATTTTTTCCAGCGCTATATATATATATATATATATATATATACACACACACACACACAGGGTTGGGGAGTAACGGAATACATGTAACGGGATTACGTATTTAAAATACAAAATATAAGTAACTGTATTCCACTACAGTTACAATTTAAATCATTGGTATTTAGAATACAGTTACATTCAAAAAGTATTTTGATTACTGAAGAGATTACTTTGCATTTTATTGTCATTTGTTTCATTTAATATTTAGACCTTTCAGATGGAAAACATTTATACATATTTTTATTTTATTAATTTATTTGTCAGGGACCATGCACAAAAAACATTAATCTCACAAGAGAAGAGATGCTTTGCACCAGATTTAGCTACTAGCTCATTTCTGTCTGCAGTCTCTGGGCAGGTAAATAAAATACTATAAATAAAAAACATGCAAATATATGTACATACGTACACACATATACATTAACAGTAAAATACTAACATGGTACAAAATTAATGATGACAAGTTTGAAGTCCTAAAAGCCCATTTTTAACATTTCTGGAGAACGTATAAAAATCTACACAAATTTTAAGATCATCGGGTAGCTTATTCCATTCTTTAAATGCCTTGTATGAAAAGGCAGATTGTGCAAATGCAAATTCTGCAGCAGATCTAGGAACCCTTGTCATCTGTTCTGAGCAATAAATGATGCGATCCAAAGTGCATTTGAACAGCGGTGAAACACTTTCTTATGATGTGTTACATTCATACGAGCAGACAGAGAAGTAAGTTTGAAGTAAGTTTGGAGCAGAAGAAATAGAAATAAACCTTGTGTAAATCGTCAGCTTTACGCTAAGCTAAAATGCTATTTCTAGTCATTTTACATGCACATGTTAGCAGGCAAGATCATATTTTTATCAAGAAAATTCACTTTAGATCATAATTTCTTTTTTCTAGTAAGACATTTGATATTAGGGCAAAAATCATATTCTTGATAATCATTTTTTTATTGTTTTCCTGAAAAAATATCTAAAAATATTTAAAACAAGATCAGTTTGATTTATCTTGTTTCAGAAACAACACTGTATAAGATATTTAGGTTTTTCAGAGAATGTATTTTTAACGTGTATTTTGTCTTACTGTACTGACAGAGTTTTTATAGTCAAAACAAGTGAAAAAATCTACCAGTGCTGAAGAAGTAATCCAAAGTATTTAGAATACATTACTGACCTTGAGTAATCTAATCGAATGTTACAAATTACATTTTACAGCATGTACTCTGTAATCTGTAGTGGAATACATTTCAAAAGTAACCCTCCCAACCCTATATATATATATATATATATATATATATATATATATATATATATATATATATATTAGACATGTAATGATACACAAATTTCATGATACGATATGATGCATAGCCTCACAATATGATACAGCATGATATGAGCACCCGCAAATGTTTCGCGCAAACTTATTCAAGGATTCAACATAACTGTCTTAAATGATAAATGGCACAAAAGTGTCTGACATTGGCAATGAAAAGCAGATCTCTAAGTAACTTAAACAACAGCACTGCATTTATTTTGTTTGATTGTTGAGAAAAACTTTTTCTCTTGAGAAAATAAGTTTGTCTACACTCTAGTCATTTATATTTGTGTAGCACTTTTCACAATACATGTATTAAAGCAGCTTTATAGAAAATCATGCCTTGTTGTCTGAAAGCCTCCTGTGAACAAGCTGAAGTGACTGTAACAAGGAAAAAACTCTAGAGTAACCTGACCTCTGGTTTTACGATATATGTACATAATCCAATATTATTTAGCGCCTCTTTCCCCCATTTCACTTTGCATGTAAACTTTACTGGCGTTATTACCAGCTTATAACATGTGCGCAAGTCTCAAAGCTGTTTACATTTTGAAGTCAAAAACAGATAATTATGAGTCTCATGCAATCGCAGGTTTCTTAATTGTCAGTTTTTTGAATAAGCTGTTTTTTAGATAGTTTTGACTCAAAACTTATGAGCATCTTGCTGTGCGGCTGGGAGAGGCGGTTGTTAAACTTACTGCTGCTGTTTCTGCATCACAAATCCACTGATTTTCACAGTGATGTTGGCGTAAATAAAATGACGTGTTTGATGTGCTGTAGCACCAGGACATGACACTGTTGTTTGGCAAATTCGACAAGCTATACCGCTACAGTACAATCTACTTGCCGTTTGCCATCAATCTTCTTGCCTATGTACTGTAGGTGTGTTGCTCTGTTGTCCTGTGAGCGCTCAGCGCTGCCTCTCTGGGGAGGAGACTGTTTCGCAGCTCTCAATATTGCTCTGCTTGGTTTTAATTACATTATAATGTGTTTATTTTTGTATCGTACGATACATATGGTATTGTATAGTGAGCGTCGTATCATACGATACAATACGATACGATACGATATTTTTTTACAACCCTAGTATGTGTAATATATATATTATGTCAGATATGTATATATATGTGTGTGTGTGTGTGTGTGTGTGTATATATGCCAGGTTAATCCTCACAGGAGGAGGTTTATTGATTAATAAAAAACAAAAACAACAACAAAAAACTATTCTCAATTATCTGTGTCGAATTTTGCAGATAACCGATTGTTCCAAAAAGCAGATATTGGCATCGATAAATCGGTAAAACTGATATATCGGTCTGTCTCTATTACATATGCATATCCGACTGCCTCTAGATGTGGTTTGATTGGATCCCAAAACATTTTTAACCTCGTTTTACACCTGAATTTAGAGCTGTCCATGTGATCAGATCAAATAAATAAGAATCTTCTCACTTATAACACTTAGGGAGCTGTAACAGGACTCGCTGCAGGTCTGATCATGGCATTCTGGGTTGGCATTGGTGGCTTTTTGGCTCGGATGTCAAGTTCTGTCAAAGTTCATCCACTTAACTCCACCAACACAACACCAGCTGTCTCTGACAACATCACTATAACAGCTGTGACAGCCATTTTTGAAGCTGCCAATGAGAAAACTAGGTGAGCAGGACATCATGTGATGTGATGCTGGAAGTGTTGAGGGGGAAAAAATGTAACATTTATTTGTTTTTTTGTTTTCAAGCACAGCTTTAGGGCTGCATGGGCTTTATTCTCTGTCATACATGTGGTACAGTGCGCTCAACTCCTTCACTGTGGTACTTATCGGACTCATCATTAGCTTTATGACAGGTGAGATCCTGACCTGACACTATTGTATATATACTGTATTTATAGAATATAGGACCATACAGCCCTCTAACTAAAAGGCATTTGTAGATTCTTATGCAAGGCTTTGTCGAACCACCATCAAGTTTTTATTTTATCAGTTGTGCTCAAAAGTTTGCATACCCTTGGAGAATTGGTAATATATGTACCATTTTTAAAGAAAACATGAGTGAGCAGGCAAAACACATTTCTTTTATTTCTTATGGGATTCATATTCAACTGTAGGTTATAAGAGAATGGCACAATCATAAAACAAAACATGGCAACAAAGAAAAAAATGAAATGACCCCTGTTCAAAAGTCTGCATACCCTTAGTTCTTAATACTGTGTATTGCCCCCTTTAGCATCAATGACAGCGTGCAGTCTTTTGTAATAGTTGTCTATGAGGCCCCAAATTCTTGCAGGTGGTAAAGCTGCCCATTCGTCTTGGCAAATGCCTCCAGGTCATGCAAAGTCTTTGGTCGTCTTGCTTGAACCGCACGTTTGAGATCTCAAAGAGTGGCTCAATGATATTAAGGTCAGGAGACTGTGATGGCCACTCCAGAACCTTCACCTTTTTCTGCTGTAACCACTGGAGGGTCAACTTGGCCTTGTGCTTAGGGTCATTGTCGTGCTGGAAAGTCCAAGAGTGTCCCATGCGCAGCTTTCGTGCAGAAGAATGCAAATTGTCTGCCAGTATTTTCTGATAACATGCTGCATTCATCTTGTCATCAATTTTCACAAGTTTCCCCATTCCTTTAGAGCTCACACACCCCAAAACATCAGTGAGCCACCACCATGCTTCACAGTGGGGATGGTATTCTTTTCACTATAGGCGTTATTGACCCCTCTCCAAATATAGCGCTTATGGTTGTGACCATAAAGCTCTATTTTGGTTTCGTCACTCCAAATTATAGTGTGCCAGAAGCTGTGAGGTGTGTCAAGGTGTCATTTGTGGTATTGGCACAGTAAAGGCTTCTTTCTGGCAACTCGACCATGCAGCTCATTTTTGTTCAGGTATCTTCGTATTGTGCTCCTTGAAACAACCACACCGTCTTTTTCCAGAGCAGCCTGTATTTCTCCTGAGGTTACCTGTGGGTTTTTCTTTGTATCCCGAACAATTCTTCTGGCAGTTGTGGCTGAAATCTTTCTTGGTCTGCCTGACCTTGGCTTGGTATCAAGAGATCCCCGAATTTTCCACTTCTTAATAAGTGATTGAACAGTACTGACTGGCATTTTCAAGGCTTTGGATATCTTTTTATATCCTTTTCCATCTTTATATAGTTCCATTACCTTGTTACGCAGGTCTTTTGACAGTTCTTTTCTGCTCCCCATGGCTCAGTATCTAGCCTGCTCAGTGCATCCACGTTAGAGCTAACAAACTCATTGACTATTTATACACAGACATTAATTGCAATTTAAAAAGCCACAGGTGTGGGAAATTAAACTTTAATTGCCATTTAAACCTGTGTGTGTCACCTTGTGTGTCTGTAACAAGGCCAAACATTCAAGGGTATATAAACTTTTGATCAGGGCCATTTGGGTGATTTCTGTTATTATTATGATTTAAAAAGGAGCCAAACAACTATGTGATGATAAATGGCTTCATATGATCACTATCCTTAAATAAAAGACAGTGTTTTTGCATGATCAGTCATATTTTCAAAATCAATGCCAAAATTTCACAATTTCTGCCAGGGTATGCAAACATTTGAGCACAACTGTATATAAAAACAGTTATAAAAACTTTATTTTTTAACTGCAAGGCCCAACGAAGGGAAATGGCGTGGCCTCTGGCACGGTTTATCCTGTGGTGGGCAACGCACAATCCCTTTTGCAAAAGCTTCAGAAGCCGAGCTCTTGCTGCAGATCCCCTCATGAGAACAAGGTAAGAGGGTAGTGAGGCTTAACAATAAAATGTATAGTTGTTTTGTGTGATTTTACTGTAGTAAAACTGCTTCTAACAGATTGATGGTGGTAAAGAAATGAACGTCAACGTAAAAGAGGATACTGAGACACCGGAAGAGAGAGAAACTTTTCTTCCATTAAATGCAGTGTCTTATTTGGAGCAGGAAACATCAGTGTAAAAAAAATGCAATGGAAACAAAAATGCCATAACAGTGTTCGGGGTTAACCTGCAAACTAGCACTACTGTATATATTTAGTAAATTGACGGTATCAGTACTCAGTACATCTAATTACAGAGATGTAGATTTCAGTCCAAATGTAATTATTCAGAATGAACATTTGTGCCTTGGTGTAAATTTGATCAATATACTGTCTATTTCTGTCATGTTTGTATTCTTTTGCATTTGTAGTTATATATAAAACCAAAGAACATTTTTTACAACACACACCAAAGTGTAATGCTTGTTAAGCTGAAGGACAAATCCAAAAGAGAATATTATTGAAATACAAGTATGCTTTTCACTTTTGAATAAAGGATCTTTTTAAGGTGTGCCTTATTAGCTATTGATGATATTTATTTAATGTCATTTGTTGAAACAATGCTTTCAAGGCTTGTATCAATGTGGCTGAGGCCAAAAGAGACAAAAAATGCTGGCAAAATGAATTCCTTTGGGGTTTGATGAGCCTATTTATTGTGCTATCCTAACTATGCATTATTATATTATTAGTTGCATTTTATTATGCATTTAGCATTGGGTTTTTTTCTGCTGTCTGATGCCCGGTGAGTGCCTGTTGTTGGAGCAATAACATAGTTAGAATAATGGTGTTTATTGTAGCAGATTGGGTTAGATAATTTTAGGTAAAGTTTAGGACTCAGAGTTTCAAAGTGTATTGGTCATATGCTCAGTTTAAATGTAAGTATAATACTCTGCATGGCCAGATATTTTGGTAGCATGTTCTCTATGTGCTGAGGTTACTGGAGATTACTGTTTTTATTCGTATTTGCTGCAGGATACCAGACCTTTCCTATTTAGTTTCGGACAAGTGATTAAAGATCTGTACCTTGAGCATTCTTCCGTTTATAATATTTGTTTTGTAAATGCAGCTTATACAGTAAATAGGCAAATATCATATCAACATTTCGGTCTGCTATTTCTTTGCTAAATGTCATTATACATATCTGACTGAAGTGGGTAAATATGCTAACAGTGAGCCAAGGTTACAGTAAATCGCCCATGTAATGACATCACAGAGTAGCCAACTTCATGCTAAATGAAACTTCTGCTGAACTTTCTGGTCAAGCAAGGAGGCCTACACCAGGAAGAGCCAAAAATAGGCAGGGAAGACCATCTGAAAATTATTACGTTTTGTCGTTACATTTATTAGTAATGTTTGCTAAGGCAAGTCTATTACTATTGCTTATACTTAGTGTTAAGGGTATGTTCAACTTTAGTGCATAACTCATCCCAAAACATTCGTGCTGCAAATTAACTCTTAAATGCAAGGTAAATACATATTTGGTTCTTTGGAGACCCGGAACGCATATCTATAACAAATTGATCTACAAAATGCCCAGATAGTGTCAAATTTTCAAAATATATTCAAGACAATTTAAAAATAATAGAAAAAAATATATTTTGATGTTTTATTTTTCATATATCAAAAAAAAATGCAGCAAATCAGGACAAATCTAGAACAGGATTCATTATTTTCACACTCAGATTTCATGAGATGCAACTGACTGTCAAACACATACTGAGCAGCACATAACACATAATCTAATAATTATAATTATATAATTATAATTTTCTTTATTTATCACACATTATACATTTGCACATATACAGTGAAATTCTTCTTTTTCACATATCCCAGCTAGGCTGGGGTCAGAGTGCAGGGTCAGCCATGATACGGTGCCCCTGGAGCAGATAGGGTCAAGGGCCTTGCTCAAGGGCCCAACAGTGGCATCTTGGCGGTGCTGGGGCTTGAACCCCCGACCTTCTGATCAGTAACCCAGAGCCTTAACCGCTGAGCTACCACTGCCCTTAAATAATCTATAAATCTATAAGCTACACTTAAATTACACATAATTACTTTCATAATTTCAGTTGCACACTCAAATGACAATAGTCATTTCATACTGTTCATGTGTTACACGTGCTATAGTTTACTTCCATGCTGTTTCTTCATCAAATAGCAATGTCAAATGTAAATCAAGTCAATCACTGAAACAACAGTTCCATCTTGAGTAAATAACATATAGAATATGTATGTGTATATGCAAAAGTAATACTGATAATTCAACATTGTTGCACAGAAAATCAATGTGATATAATATTTATTTGTATGAATATAGTATTCATTCCTCTTGTAATAAACAAAGAAATATATCCTGTGATATTAAACTTATATAGATATGAAATAATAATTAAAATAGAATTTATGGAAGTGCTAAAAAATAAAAATAAAATACAGACACTTTTGGTCCTTAAACCATTATAATTGTTTACATTTTTTGCAGTTTTGGCATTTTTGTTTTATGTTACACTATTTGTAAGTGTGGGCACAACTCCAGAAAATTTTATGAGATATAGGGGGTGGAATGAGGTCCCGGGTCACTAAAGACCCGAGGTATGTGTTTAAGGGTTAATGTGCGAATCAAAATAATGGATTTCATATGATTTGCAGTGTGTTTCAATGGAAACAAGAAAATATGTACAAAGGAGTCAACATGTTACAATGTCACAAATTTGCTTATTTGAGATTAGTGACCTAGGAATTATGTAGAAGCTTAAATATTTCTTCTTTATTTTATGTTATAATGTTTCTTTTGTTTACATTTTTCAAAATCTGAAAACTTTGCTTGTTTCCAGGTTTTAATTAGATTTTGAATCCTACATTTTCAGTGTTCTCAGACTTTTGGACCCCACTTTATATGTACAGTAATAACCAGACACAAAACAGTGGGCCCTTCATTCGTATTATCTTATAATTAAAATGAACTTCATTACTCTCAGATAGATTTGCCTTTTAAAGTAAATGTATGTAAATTTTATGACATTTAGTTTTGCATGAATGACCTTCCGGGGAAATCCTTAGAAGCCAACAATTTTTGAGTGTACCAAAAACCATCATCATATAGAGTTTTTAACTTTTTATTAAGCACACATTGTTTATTCTACATCATCCCTGGGACTGGGACAATCCCACATGAAAAAACATGAGTGCACAATTCGATATGTTTACAGTTAGTTAAGACCCTTCAGCCATTACTAACTAATTTAATCATTTAGACCTTAAGGCTACAGTATAATCACTCCATGCAGCTTTGAATCTGAACACAGTCACTTAGCCGTTACTTATATAAGGGTAAATGGAGTAGTTAACATAATGTAGAGATTTTAGGTTCAGATTTATATGAATGGTCACCATTATTAATAACCTTTGGGTCTTTACTAGTTATTTTTTTTAATGGCGCTGTGATTTGACAAATGCATTTTTAAAACTAATTTCACAATCTCTCAGTCAGTATGATGTCACAGAGCTGCTTGCAATAACTCCAAAAGAATTAGCAAAATGCTGTTTAAAATGGATTTACTGTAGATTGATAATCAAATAACTTTTTTCACTATTGTTAATCACTTTTAACCTTCACTAGCGCATGACAGATGTGTGACAGATCCATTTTTAAAAGTACAGGGGGCTGCTATGTTGCGAAAGTCTCCAAATACATACAGTTGAAGTCAGAAGTTTACATACACTTAGGTTGAAGTCATTAAAACTCATGTTTTAACCACTCCACAGATTTCTTATTAGCAAACTATAGTTTTGACAAGTCGTTTAGGACATCCACTTTGCACATGACACAAGTCATTTTTCCAACAATTGTTTACAGACAGATTGTTTCACTTTTAATTGACTATATCACTATTCCAGTGGGTCAGAAGTTTACATACACTAAGAAGTTAACTGTGCCTTTAAGCAGCTTGGAAAATTCCAGAAAATGATGTCAGTCCTAATTTAGGTTCTGATAGGCTAATTGGAGTCAATTGGAGGTGTACCTGTGGATGTATTTTAAGGCCTACCTTCAAACTCGGTGCGTCTTTGCTTGACATCATGAGAAAATCAAACGAAATCAGCCAAGACCTCAGAAAAAAAAAATTGTGGTCCTCCACAAGTCTGGTTCATCCTTGGGAGCAATTTCCAAACGCCTTAAGATACCACATTCATCTGTACAAACAATAGTACGCAAGTATAAACACCATGGGACCACGCAGCCATCATACTGCTCAGGAAAGAGACGCATTCTGTCTCCTAGAGATGACGTAGTTTGGTGCAAAAAGTGCAAATCAATCCCACAACAACAGCAAAAGACCTTGTAGAAGATGCTGGAGGAAACAGGTGGACAAGTATCTATATCCACAGTAAAACAAGTCCTATATCGGCATAACCTGAAAGGCTGCTCAGCAAGGAAGAAGCCACTGCTCCAGTAGTCCAATTAGTCTACAGTATGTGTAGATGTGAGCTTTTAAATAAAAAATTGCAGGGGGTAGCCAACAAAATGCACCAGAGTTGAAGAGGTTAATATGAGGTCATAAAAGCTCCATGCGTAATAATAACAATATCTTTAAAAATGCTGTTTAAAATAGTTTTGTATGAAGTATTGCATGTCACACATCAACTACACAAATAGAGAAAAATAAGAGTCAGTCTCAGGTGGTTAGGTGTCTGTCCCATCAAAAATATAAACGCTGGTTTCATTTTATGATTAAAAAATTTTAGCACATAGAATGATCATAAAGCGTCACTGAAAAGCATAAGGCAGTAATGTAAGGTTTATTTAAAAAAGCAACATGCAAATGCAGTTTTGAGCACTTTTTTTTACGCTGACTGTATCTTTGTTCTTTGTGCAAATAAACTGATGGACCTGCTTTTCCCAGAGTCAGTTTCCTTGTAGACTTTTTCCTAAATAGCTGGTTCAAATTAGCATCTGAAAGGTTACTCTGGAACATTCTTAACAATACTTGCAGTGGATTATAATGGGAATGTTTGTTTTACAGAATTGGATCACTTGCTAGCTGTTAAACATGCAGTTAGGCCATGTGGTAACCCGTATTCCTTAACCCGTATTCTCTGTCTTTAACCTATGACAAATATACTCTGTCTCTCTCTCTATAATATTTTTTTTTAATTTACTTTCCGTTTTGTGGTGGGGGGGACACTATTACTAGACTGTGAAAGAGAGTTTTATTTGGAAAGATAAGGTTTAAAACAGAGCACAGTAACATGGCTATGAGGAGCAAATACTGCTCGTAAATAAAATAAATGCAAATTATAAAGTTTTTACTAGAGACACACTTTAAGATAAGCAATGTGGGTTTTTGCAGGGCATAAAGGTGTCTATTACTGTACGTCTAGATACAAATTTACATTCTGGATGACTAGTACATAGCTACACAATGGACGTGTTTATATGCACCGATGCGCTGATATCTGTCAAAAAAAATATGCACTAAAAAAATTATTATATATTTAAAAAGACAATACATGTCATTTTATGGTAAAATGTTGTAAAAACAATTACCTTTTTTAAATGAAAAAAGTAGATTTTACTGTATAATTAATGGTAAAAATTTATATTATGTTTAACAAGAGAATACATGTACATTTTATGGTAAATTATTGCGTGACCCATCACATTTCATTATATTTTATGGGAATAGTTATGTTTCTTCTTATTTTTAATATCACTTATCTACATTGGGGTGTTTTGTGTTATATTTGATGTAGTTTAGTTAATGTTTATTGCATTATTTTAATCTCACGTGTTACGCTAATGGTGTTTTGTGTTTGTCGCTTTACATGTTTATTAATTATTGCTTGTGACGAGGAGGAGGGCGGGGCCAGGCCGTGACTATGCACTCCCTGCCCCCAATCGGGCTAATCAGCCGAGGAGAGGAATAAAGGCAGCTGGATGCGGCAGTTTGGGAGAGAGAGAGCCACACGCAGCTGCTGTGTGTGCATTTGTGTTTTGTGTCTTTTTGTTTAAGTTTAAATTAAAGGCGGTTCCCACCGCCTCCTTTCCCATTTTAACCCTGTTACATTGCTCTTGGAAAGGCCACTATTGATGAACTTAATGTCATCATGTACCTTTCTGTAATAACTATGGTGAGCAACAATACATTTTAAAGTGAAAAGTAGATTTTTACAGTTTCAAAAGGTTAAAGTTTAAGTTTATATCATTTAATAATATAAACGGTAATGCACCGTAAAATATACAGGCTTCAAAATTACATCCCGTAAAGCCTGAAGAGTGGTAACCAGTGCAGTAAAAATGGCGGTAAAGGTGGTTATATGTGAAATCAACCTGTGTTGATCAGTTTATGCTTAAACCGTTTATGACCTGTTTAAGGCATTTACTTGACCACACATTTTGTTGGCTTATTAAGCATCATCGGTGTAAGAGCGTGCATGGACACATGCTCAGTGTTGCTCCCTGACAATCTATAGGCTAAAAATCACACCATTCCAATACCTGACAAATTCTGATTGAACATGTTCAATCTGAGAAAACAGACACCAATAAATACCAACAAAAACCAACAGGGTGAAACCTATTTGTTGCTTATTGTTGGAACAGTGTGAACTGGCCTATAAAGAGAAAACAGACAACGGGTAATACAGATAAAGATCAATCAACTATTTGAAATCAAACAAAAAGGAAGAAGCTAACCCTGCTGAAAAGAACAGCATTGCTTGTCACCAGCTTATGCTGTGTTTTGGGTGCTGGTGTGTTGGTGTCCCCACCAGGCTTTTAAACTAGCTTAACCAGCTAGGTATTGCCGGTGAAAAGCAGGGCTATGCTGGTCCACCAGCTAGACCAGCACCAAACCAACACTAGCCAGCATAAACCAGCCTAGACCAGTATGGCAACTGCATGCATCCATGCCCTAATCATGCATCATGCATGCCCTAGCTAGCTCACACCAGCACATATTTGTACTAGAGCTGTCAGTTAACGCATGCGATTAATTAAAAAAGTTTAACACGTTAATATTTCTTATTCGCAATTAATGCATTTAACGTTAATACAGCATAAACCAGCAAAAACACTGGTTTGAAGAGTGGAAACGTGCGATGTGTTAACAGTCACCAAACGCAGATTAAGACATTTTTGTCTGCAAGCGCTTTTCATGTGGAGTTCAAAATGCCGCTTGACGTTGGCGTTGACACTCTGACGCGAATCATGAACGCGGCTTCATGATTGCTGTAAGAAAAGTGGATAGTCACAGTATACTAGCAGATTAATATTGTGGAGGAGGAGAGTTCAAGAGATTTAATGTCTATCATATTGAATATGCAACCTATGTGGGGACTAGTTCTTTCAATTAGTCAAATTCCCACTTAGACTTTGGGAAACGTTTAATGTTACTTGAATTGGTGTAATTTAGTGAATTTCTGTCTTTATACTGTGGAAGGATTTGTTTAAAAAATGTTAATAAAGCATTGTATTGTTACTTATTTTGTTTTCTTTCCTAAGATGGAAATTTTGACAGGAAAATAAGTATATATATTGTAAAATTTCAGCACTTTCAAAATCTGCTATTAATCACGATTAAATACAAAAAATTATGCAATTAATCCCAATTAAAAAATATAACCGACTGATAGCACTAATCTGTTCCACAACAAACCATCTCTAAAAAACTGCAAAGAGAATCGTACATCTTGTTGCATTAATCTGTTTTCAGTTAATGGATTTGATCCCTTAAAGCAGAAACCTGCCACCTAGGGAGAAAACAGCTTTTCCACCCTTGTGATTCTAGGTGAGACGGTAAAGGCCAAAGTATACTTCGGGTGTGGTCGTTGCGGATCACTCCGTGCTCAGTATGTGTGACGCAAATTGCTTCATCAGCTCAGCCGTGCATCTTGACCGCGCCCCGCCTATATTTTCTTGACTCACGCATGCGGTCCTCAGCTGTGTGCGTCGTCTGTGCATGCACTAGCCATTGACTGTTCTAAAAGAATGTCACAAAGCAGCTGTAGTGCGCATACGTTGAACGCGTTCGTGTTTGCTCGCGGTCAGAAAAGTAGGACCCACTTTATATTAGGTGGCCTTAACTACTATGTACTTAACCATGTGATACGTTGTACTTGTTATGTACATATATGTTGTTGAATTGTAATTCCATTTAATGTACCTGCATTTAATTACATTTGTAGTTACACTGTTAAATTTACCCCTAACCCAACCCTTACTCCAAAACCTAACTCTAACCCCTAACCCTAACCCTACCCTTACTCCTAATCCTACCTGTACCTCAACCTCAGCCAATGTGGGCATTTTGCAGAACAACATATAGTTACACAGTAAATACATAGTTTTGTATGTATTTAATGTTAGTACATAGTTAAGGTCACCTAATATAAAGTGTGACTGAAAAGTATACTCACAAAGGCAACGTGGTTGGCCGGGCACGATCCGGAATGTGCAAAAACAAAGTATTCATGGGCCTTAAACCCGAGATTGCTAAAGGGGAATCTGTCCTTGCAAATATCTAAACCTTTGTTGCTATAGACTATGCATTCAGTTGAGCATTGCTGTTGTTTGCTACAAAAGGCTTGCTAATATTTGAAAGTTTTAGTTTTGCCACAGAACAACATGATCACACAGGAAATCGAAATCAACCCCATTCAGCTGAATTACTGATATGTGCCATCATCTATCAGACATTTTGATGAACGTTACCTTTCTTTCTTGCGGTACTGAGCAGCCTCTGTGGCACGGGTAACAGGAAATAATTGTGTTCACATAATCAATGATGAGCGAGGTACGCAGGTTGCATTTTCACTCTAAAATCACATTTTTACTCTACTGACGGCTAGGTTTGGGGTTTGGGTCAGGGCATATGGTTTATAAAATATGCATTCCTGTTGACTGTAATACATCATTGGCAACTTAAAATCAAACTTGCTTTTGGCAGCACTCTGTGGGCATTTCACCCAGAAACGAGCCCATACATTCAACAACACATCCAGCTTCAGCCACTGGGGGCAGTGATTCAAATTTCGGTAAACAGACTGATTTCATCAGCAGAACTTTTGACCTACTGATGCCGAATTCACAGTGTGATCAGCCTGAAAGAACTCCAATTTGTTCTTATTGACATTTTGAAAGTATCCAAGCTGTGACTTAGAATTATAGCATGGACAACTGGATATTATTATTCACATTCGTTAAACGTGCCACTTTATGGTAAAACCAATTAAATAGGTCTAAACCCAAGGTTTTCAACCAGGGGTCCACAAAAGTTCTGCAGGGTGTCAGATATATATAATATATAGGATTTTTTTTTTTATTTTATTTTTTTTAAGATACAAATATTTTATGTACAGTCATTAAGAACCCTATTAGGAACACCTGTACACCTACTTATTCATGCGATTATCTAATTAGCCAATCGTGTGGCAGCGGTGCAATGCATAAAATCAGGCAGATACGGGTCAGGAGCTTCAGTTAATGTTCACATCAATCATCAAAATGGGGAGAAAATGTGATCTTAGTTATTTCGACAGTGGCATGATTGTTGGTGCCAGAAGGGCTGGTTTGAGTATTTCTGTAATTGCAGATCTCATGGGATTTTACATCACAACAGTCTCTAGAATTTACTCCGAATGGTGCCAAAAAACAAAAAACATCCAGTGAGGGGCAGTTCTGCAGACAGAAACACCTTGTTGATGAGATAGGTCAACGGAGAATGGACAGACTGGTTCAAGTTGACAGAAAGGCTATGGTAACTCAGATAACTGCTCTGTACAATTGTAGTGAGCCAAATAGCATCTCAGAATGCACAACACCTTGAGTTGGATGGGCTACAACAGGAGAAGACCACGTCGGGCACTTTATCAGGACCAGTGTTCCTAATAAAGTGCTCAGAGTGTGTATATTACTAGAAATGTATATAATGTACTCGATGGGGTACATTAATGAAATGGAAGGTAATAATGTTAATGTTACTACTGAAAGTATTTCTAAAATTTTACAGAGAAAATCTAGACTTTTTATATATTAACCTTCTTTTGCTCCACTGTTGATAGGTCAGCTTTCCATAATTGTATTCATTTGGATGAATAAGCTATAAAAGAAATGTTATACATAAACATTTTGGGAAACTGATGTATTGTACAGTTTATTCATCTGTACATGGGAGCCATTTTGCTACTGTGTAAGCTTTTATTTGTAATGCAATTTGAATTAATGTCAGAATGAGTAGTTTGAGTTGATTACCATGTGACCTGTATAATGCAAATGAGAAAAGTTATTGGGGAAATAATTGGACTAGGATATCATTCTGGACATATCGACTGTCTGTGCAGCCTCTCCATATTTTGACAGTCCACTTGTAACTTTAGGAGTGATCACTCAAATAAAATCAAACGTCTTGAATACACCAGCGAATGATGCTTTGAGGAATTGTAAAGCATAGAGGTAAGTTTGCACTTCTAAAGAGTTCTAAAGTTCTTGCAAAGCTATGTTCTTTGTATGTTGTGAGTTAAAATATCAACAAGCATTAGGATGTTAACCCAGTAAGTAATGATGTACTGTGCACATAAATACATTTTGTTTTGGCCTATTTGTTATTGTCTAGTTCTTGTAACTACAAAGATGGTATAAGTGCATATTATTTCACATGAGTAACTACATTCTATTCCATGCACAGAAATTAATGGCACAAAACGAAGATGTCTAAAGGCATTATTCTTCTTTTTCTGGGATTGTTTGTTAAGGTTGGTTAATATATCTGTAATTATTTAAATAGTTGTTCAGTTACACTGTATGTATAGTAGTTGCCACAAACAGTATTTAGACACTTTTGGACACTCTCAGAACTAACTTTTCATCTTAATTTCGAACAATGTATCCATTGTTTTATAATTTGAAAACTACCAAACTGATTTTTTGGTGAAATACTTTGCTTGAAAATGTTGCTATATATCATTAAAATAAATGCTATTGGTATGATATTTTGTTATATAATGCAATGACATTCAGACTGTATATTTTTGTTTGTGTCCAAATACTTTTTGGAGCTACTAAGTAATTACATATATGCACAAGATCTGTATAAAAGAAAATATTGAACACCTAACAGTGACTGCATGACTTTGTGTGCCTTTGATAGGTTTCTGTGGCAGGTAGTGTATTTTTCTTGTTCAACATCTACAATAATCTTTTGAATGAATAACATTAATAATAATTTATATATATATATATATATATATATATATATATATATATATATATATATATATATATATATATATATATATATATATACTGCTATCTGTGATTTATACTGTAAATCAGTATCTCACAATAATCTCACAGTTTTTTATTCCAGATAACTCAACACAGGTTTTCTTGTTTGAGCTTGAAGTAGAAGCATCAATATATAATAACATAACAAACTATCTTATGAACGTCATTACAAATGTGGATAATGCGACTGTATTCAACTTTAACATTACCACAGGTACACAAACATTTTTATAATGCAAATTAAGTAATGCTGTTTGTCTAAGGAAAACATCTAATACACCATCCAAATATAAAAATATAATGTAAAATTTATAAATCATGTCTTTATTCATCTTATGGACAATCACTGCATTAATTTACATTGTTAGTAATGAATAGTTTAAAAAAAAAAAAAATCACATTACCAGGCCATAAAACTTTTTCATGACTTTTTGTATGAGAATAGAGTTTTATAAAAGATAAAACCCAATGTACTTTTTGTAGATTGTACATTGAAGGAAGATGAAAAGAACTGCACTTGCAACACAGGATACACATGGACTTCGGACATATGCAAAAAGTACAAGTGCTGCAGCAATGAAATTTGCACTCTTAATATTAACGAAACTGCTGTGTGTCTGTCTGACAAAAGAGGTAGTGTATTCTTTGCTACTGGGTGTAATGCCATTAGTAAAGCAATTAGTTACCTTAGTCTAATAACTTTTTTAGTTGAAAAGTAGAGTAACAGATTTTAAATTCTTGTAATTAGATTACAGTTGCTGATTTTCAATTACATTACAATTACATCATTTGTGTTGCCCAAAGTACTTAAAAAAAAATATTATCTATGCTGAATGCATTTAAACATGTATTACACTCATACATACAATGCATTTCTTTTCGTTCTGTGACAAAGCATGCATGGAGGAGCAGGAAATATACACTGTACCTTAATGAGTTTTTTTTACAGTAATATACTGGCAACACTGTTGCCAGCTATATTAGTTACTGTAAGCTACTGCAGTTCTTGTGTACAGTCATTTACTGATTACTGTAATTGGTAGTTGAGGTATATATGTATATATATATATATATATATATATATATATATATATATATATATATATATATATAAATGAGACAGTAACTGGCTGTAGTTATCCCATACATTATTATTATTTTGTATATTTTGTTATTATTATTATATAAAGTTTATTATTAATATGAAAAACAATTATTGGAGCATGACAAGAAAAGGGGAACTGGATCATGACATACATTAATTGTATAGTAAAACATTAAGTAAAAGACTACACAACATACAGTAGGGATACAGCAATTAAAAAGGTAACAAGGAAAATATTTATACAGATTGAAGGATTATTCATCATCAGTCAGTGGAGGCCAAGTGAACACTGAACGAAAATAATATTTGATTAATGTTAATGTTAAAATCACGACGTCATCACATCCAATCAGGGCCGTAGATTCCAGGGAGATGGGGGAAAGTAACCCTCCCAACCAATAATAAAAACAAGCAAGTACACCACCAATGATCAATGGAAACATGTAAATTCTTCACACTTTAACCCCCAGCCCCCACCCCACCCCAAACTGTGTGGCCGTTCACATAAGATGCCTTCTTGTGCCAAAACAGCAAGACAGAGCGCAACGCAATGGGAGCGCACGTGCTCGAGATGCATTTTTAAACATTGAACCGCTTTGAACGTGACACACCATCTTAAAGACCCCCTTCAGTGAAAATCAAGTTTTAACCTTATTTACATGTCCATATGGTGTTTTTTTTATATGCTAGAAGACATAACATGAGTGAAATCAGCAGTCAACGCCATTGCTGAGCTGGAGCTGCAGTGTACCAAAGACAGTCTCAAAAACACAGATTCAGACAGCCAGGGGTTTCATACGTCACAAACCTAAGGAACCAATCCCGTCAACTTGCGGGGTGGGGCTTTCCATATCAATAGCATAAGCTATGGCAAAGCAAGAGGTATCAGGAGAAGCCAGATGTAGCTACGTATCGGTATTTTGCAAGGCATGTTCTGTTTTCAGATGCAAAGTTGTGAAAGGACAAATGGTGAGCTTTCATGTCTTCCAAAGGATCTGAAAATCTGAGATAAATGGGTGCAGTTTATTTAGAAAAATAATGGTAATGTCCCAGTAAAACTTCCAGAGAAAACTCAGGTTTGCAGTAGTAATTTTCCAGAGAACTGTTTTGAAATTTTTACCTAAAAACAAATGGGTTTTGCCACTAAACTTATATTGAAGCCCAACGCCGTTCCATCAATTTATCCTGGGGACACAGCGAGTACGACTCAACATGTTGGTCAACCGATAAGTTTCTTTTTCTTGTGTTTATCCGTTGGCTGTTTCCAACAAATCTGCAGTATGCTAGATAAAGTTAGCCAACATTAGCATGCCAAGTTACATGATGATTCATGTCAAATGCTGACTTTTATATGGCTCAGGTATATTGACGAAGTTACGGCAAACGTTACTCAAAACATATACACGTTGTATATTACGATGTTAGTTATGATGCACTATATGCATTTCTCCAGAGACTTTCTATGGTGTTCAAAGCGTTTCTTCCGAGCAGCACATCTGGATGTTTATCTTTACAAGGTTGCTAACTTGTCAGAGGTGGCGAACGGGAACAAGGTTTGTCTAACATTAGCAACATATTATTAGCCATTTGATAACGTAGTCAAGCCGAAGGATCATGTTTTCTATTACCATTACGTAACTTATGTTTCTAACGTTGTAGAGAGCGATACATAAAATACATTACCATTGTGATACATCGACTTGTAGGCGACCCTGTACAATTCGCTCTTCTTCTTCAGAATCAGTTTCCGGTTCGAACATACATATGTATATGGCTGAATTACTCCAGTATTACCACTTGCCATTGTGTAGCGTTTAGTACTTTTACAGTGAACAGAGTTGAAGGTGAGCGATTCAGGGGTGAGTGGAGATGGAGGCGGGGACTAATTTGCATATTCATAGATCTTCACATACTAAATGAGGCAAAGGTGTAGAGTTATATCTATGTCATTTTAAGACAATGAAGAATTTGTGAAGTGTGAAGAATTGACATGTCTCCATTGATCATGGTATAAATATTGGGGGGGGGGGGGCTTGTACTTGCTTGTTTTGTTTATTGGGGGGGGGGGGGTAACCTTCCTTTCATTGTTATTTACTGTATAAACTACAGTAAGGGTAACAGTGTAGACATTAAAACAAAAGCTTTTATGTGAAAAGTGTCTTTAGGGGATTTAGAAAGTAACTTTAAAGTAATTAGTAATGTGATTACTGTCTCTGTGAAGTATCAGTAATGTAATCTAATAAAAATTTTAGATATGTAATTATTGGTGGATTACTTTTGTTTGGTTTGTGCACATGACTGTCCCCTCAACCACACACCTTGTTTTCTACAGTAAGCATCAATGGAACAACCACTATGACTGAATATAATTACAATGAGTTATATCAAACAGACAAAACACCTACTGACGAGTACCTCCAAATAACCACTGAAATAATTAAAAAGGTATGTATTAATGAAAATCAACCAAATCAATTTGTTTGCAAATGCACTCTTCTCTTGGGTCAGATTACTCAAGCACATGACTTCAGAAGTATTGCCTATGGATTAGCAGCATACAACCATACTATTCTTACCTGCAGTAAATACTGTACTTTGGAGATGTTGAATGCTGAATTCACTTTCACTGGTTATTTGTTTCATACAAAATTTGTATTTGTGTATTAAAAATGTGTTTTGGGGGGGGGGGGGGGGGGGGTAGGGTAACTATCCCTTATGTCTATCCACTGTTTCCCATGGCTTGCTCACTAGGAGGTTTTTTTAAGGCACTATGTTTATCTTTTTTTGTAAAGCTGCTTTGAAACAATATCTATTGTATGAGCTATACAAATAAAATTTAACGGAATTGCAGCATACAATGAACTGCATAGTATTCAGTCAGTTGTAAGCTAGTATTTCTTTCTGAACACAGACTTTTTGCACACTGTTTGTTTGTACATGCCTCACAAGTGTTTTTAAATCTTTTAGCTCAAAACTAGTTTCAGCATTTTGCCATGGTTTGACTCTCTGGTTATCACGAATATAAGGTAATAATGATGATAAAAATCCACACTGGCAAATAATATTTCCTGGGTTCTTTGCATGCATACTGAGATCTTATTCTTTAACGTTCTTTCTCCATTTTTTTATTTAATTTTTTTTTTTTTATAAAGGAGTGGCAGTGTGATTGTGGACTATACGGTGCAGTTGCTCGGTCCAGTAACTAACCTTACTCAGCTTGAGAATATAGCCAATAGCCTCTCTGGATCTACTATTGTGACAAAAGGTAACTTTTCTGCTAGGGCTGTCAATCCATTAAAAATGTAATTGATTTAATTGTAGTACACATGAGACATGACATCATTTATCAATATTTGCTGGGAAAAGCTCCCAGATGAAGATAGTTCAAAGACATTAGCCTACTTATCTGTGACAGACAATAATGCATTGATTAGACATTGCATAAAGTGGCTTTGGAAGTAAATATATTATTCTGTTGTAGGTACATCTGACTTAAGGGCCATTGTGATTGTTTCAAATAAAGGCAAAAAAAAAAAAGAAAGACAGACAGACAGACAGACAAAAAACATTATACTAAATGAATGCGTTAAACAGATTTATTTTATTGATATAATATGCATTTTATCTATACAGTTTTAAATTTACAAATATTCAGATATAATCTTACTTGATAAAGATGTTTATCAGGGGTAGAATTTGTTTAGAATTGCACACTCAGATCCTCTTTCTTGTTATTTCATCCACAGGACTCGTAACTATTAATGTACCTCAGAATCAACCCGTTGATATCGGGTCACAAGCAAGTATAAACTGTACACCTCAAGAAGACCTAGGACCTGTAAAGTGGCTCTTGGTGGGGACACAGAATAAAATAACAGAAATAACAAATGGAGTAGAAGCTTCCTTGCAAAAAAACACACATTTGACTGACACTGTTTATCTAACATCCATTTCAGGAAGTTGGAAAGGTATGTTCGGTACAGAAAGAGTATCTTTTCACTCATCCTTACATTTTTCGTTATTCAATCTAAATTGAGTTTGATTCAGTTGAAGTCAACCTTTACGTGAAATTTATATAGCCTAATTACTGTATCTATCTTCCCACCCTACCTACCTAACTATCCATCTGTCTCTTTGCTAACTGTAGGAACATTTACATGTCAGTATACAAGAAACTCCATTCAACACACAGCAAGTGACAAGTTGGACATTGCACTATTGCCAGATATACGTGGCATAAGTGAGCCACAATTTCCTGACTGTAGAAATCGAAACAAAAAGCTTAAGGTTAAAATTTGGTGTTCAATCTCTGACAGCGCAGAAAATTATAGTGTTACATGGAACAGCACTGACCTCACTGATCTAACAAGTCAACCACAAGGTAAGCATATGTTATACTATTTTTTACACACAACAGAATTAAATCTATGTGACTGATAGATACAGTAAATGAAACAGCGATGTATTAACACACTTGGTGATAATCAATTGTCAAACTACTGCTTTCTCAAGAGGTCAGAGGGGGCTTTATCTATTACATAGTGGATGCAACGATAGATTGTATGAAATATGGAAACATGACAGAAGAGGTGAGCGTCACATGTAAATTCACTAACAACAGAGCCAAAAGCAATCGAGACAGACAAAACACAGTGAACATCCCAGTCATTAATGGTAAGTTTTGGCATTTTCCATCTACAAAATTTATGTTATTTATTTTATATCTGTATGTAAGGTATTTTACTGCCTTAGAAATTTCACGAACTCAAATTCAGCAATGAGCACACAATACCTGACAGTTTGCTTGAAGGTATAGTCCACTTCAAAAATGTCATTATTTACTATAATTCTATAATTATTTATTTGTGTTGTTCCAAACCTTTATGACTTTATGAAGAATATCTTGGCTACTCTTTTCCATATATCGAAAGTAATCGAGGACTGGGGCTGTCAAGCTCAAAAAGTGTGTAAAGAAGTTATCCACTGAAAATTACATCTTGACATTTGGCCTAGCTCTCCTTGTGCATCATTAGTGTGATGTTTGTTGCCCGTGAACAAATCATTCTTTTGCGTTGAATCTTTTCAATGAATCGATTGATGAGCGTGAGTAAATAATGACAACATTTTTGGGTAAACTACATGACTGCAATATCAACATATGCACAGTTAGAGCACGATTAGAATGGAGTCCACCCAGATATAACTATCGTTATGAACTGGGCATCCTTGATATTGTTGAGTAGCTGCAATGCATATTTTGGATTCCGTTTTTCAAACAGATATGTATATATTTACAGTAACATAAAAATGTATACTCTTCATACAGAATATTCACAATTCTGTGAAGCTGAGGATATCTGGCCAGTGACAAAAAGCAATCACCACGCCATAAAGTATTGTGATGACTTAAGTTCTGGAGATAGACGGAGACTATGCAATGGGACATGGCAACAGGAAATCTCTTTTTGTGTAAATGTGAATCTATATGATATTCAGAAGCATGTACAGGTATCATTATTTTGTATTAATTTACCTATTTCTCACTCCTGGCCGGATGAACTTACTGTAGTATTAAACTCATGATCTCTTTAATAATAACAGGAACTAAACAAAGGACTTGGGATAATTAAGGATGTAGCAAACACTATTTTCAACCGGTTACAACAAACAACCACTACTGAGAACTTCATCTCCTATGCAAATATTAATGCATCTGTGAATATTATTGATGGCATGAATAATGTGTCTATACAACAGTCAAATCAATGGAATGACACTGTCATACCTGTAAGTCTGTTTGTCTCTAGTTCTGTATTTCTAAAACTTCATATTTTAATCTAGTGGTTCTACACTGGTTTTGCTTCTGGAGCCAGGTTTTAACATCAAGTTTATTGTACAATTGTAAAAAGGTAAATAAAAAATGTCCTTGAAATCAAACATGAAAATATATTAAAATGATCATCAAACATATGCACATGGTCACATGGAACGAACACTGGGCCTAACTGATATTGTATTAGTATTAAGAGTTTGATTGGATGCACAGTCTTTGATGTCAACAACAAAAGATATGGAAAAGCCTTTTTTAAATGTTGACAAGACTTATTATTTTGCACGATTACATGGTTAGTTGCAATTTATATGGCCAACGGTTTTTAAACTACATCATTAAAGGATTAGTTCACCCAAAAATGAAAATGTAGTCATTGTTTACTCACCCTTGTGTTGTTAACCCTATATGACTTTCTCACTTTTTCTTAACATAAAGGGAGAAATTGTGTATAAATGTTGTGCTCTGTGATGTCATACAATGGCAGTTTATGGTGACCACCTCTTCAAGCTTCAAAAGAATGCAAAAGTATAATTCAGAAGTCTAATAAATTATTCCATGAGACTCATGATTGTTATGAAAGCATACGATAAGGTTTGGTGAGAAACAAACTGAAATCTAATGTATTATTTAGTAAAAATGTTCACTGACCGCTGATCTCCTGTGCGCGTTCATGATAGAACACGAGAGCAAAAGTTCATGCAGTACCCTTGCGTCATGGAGCGTTCAAGCATTAATTAGTTTTGTTATCTAAAAGCAGGTCCCCCACAGTGATAGTGACAGCGAAAGATAATTTTTTGAAAGCTTTTTGACCAGTGCCTGTTCTCAGCAGACGGAGTTACCTGTGCGATGTAGAAAATAGGAAACAAGCGATCGATAGAATGTACTGTTGCTCATCACTGCTGGTTAGGACAAAAACTTTGATTACCATAGAAATTACACCTTTTATCGCGTGTTGTTTGCTGTCAGGTTTGGACACGGTGTGACTGTGGTTGCCTATAGCCTCCTCTATGCTTCTGATTGTTTTCCATGTACTCCTTTCAAAAAAATAAGGCTGGGCATAGAAATGCATCAATTCTTCAACTACAGACTCTTCAGACATGTTTAGTAAGTTCTGTTCTCTGTTTTTTGTGCATCTGTGTTCTTTTGTCGCTATCGCTGTGGAGGACCTGTTTTTAGATAAACCAAACACATTTTTGCTTGAACGCTCCATGTCATGAGGGGGCTGCTCTCGTGCCCTATAATGAATGCGCACAGGAGATCAAAGGTCAGTGAACATTTTCACTAAATAATACATTAGATTTAGTTTTTTAGTTTTTTCACACCAAACCTTATCGTATGCTTTCATAGCAATCATGAGTCTCATGGAATAATTTATTAGACTTCTGAATTATACTTTTGCATTCTTTTGAAGCTTGAAGAGGTGGTCACCATAAACTGCCATTGTATGACATCACTGAGCACAACATTTTTTTTAAATTTTTTTTTACAATTTCTCCCTTTGTGTTAAGAAAAATAATTAAAGTCATATAGGGTTCTAACTACACAGGGGTGAGTAAACAATGACTGAAATGTCATTTTTTGGGTGAAATATCCCTTTAATTAAAAAAAGAAACTTCATTCCACTTAACTTTCTCTTTGTTTTTACATTTCAGGATTTTATCAAGTCTGCAAGTAATCTTTTGAATGCAACGGAACCCTGGCTAGAAGTTAAACAAGACAACTTATCTCTAAAATATCTACATACTATTGAGAGCACAATAAGGAATGCAAACATATCTAAATCTTTCAATCTTACAGAAAATGTTAAACTAGTGCTCTGTAATATTAGCAATAACTGCAACATCTCCACAGCCAGCGTCACATCAAACGACAACATTGTAGCTGTTGAATTCAGGAACCTGGCTAAAATTTTACCAAGACCCCTGAAGGATAAAAGCAATCTATCAGATGCGCCCATCTTGTCGGTTACCACTGTAAATAAAATCGGTGGGACAGGTGTGTTTAATGTTACGCTGTCGTTCAGTTATGCGAATCGAAGACTTCGTAACCATAAAATGTTTTGTGTTTTTTGGAATGAAACTCTGATGAACTGGTCTGAGAAGGGGTGTTTATGGGGTGGTATAAAAAATCCAGACATCTGCACATGTAATCACAACACTTCATTTACCATACTGATGTCCAAAACTGCAGTGAGCCTTCTGTATATGGACGAACTGACATACGTTGGCTTGGGAATTTCGATCGTTTCACTTGTTCTGTGTTTATTGGTCGAGTTTTTGGTATGGGATACGGTTGTAAAATCGAACATCTCCAGTTTTCGGCACATAGCCTTAGTCAACATTTCCATATGCTTACTGCTCGCATATATTGGATTTTTGGCATCTGTCAACCCAATGGATAGCCAAGCAAATTGGTGCGTGATCCTCACAGTTGTCAAACATTTTTGTTTCCTGTCCGTCTTTTTCTGGATGCTGTGCTTGAGTTTTGTGCTGCTTCACCAAATAATCTTTGTCTTCGATCAGCTACGGAAAAAGGTTTATTTGGGATTATCTATCACTCTTGGTTATGTATGCCCATTTCTGTGTGTGGCAGCAACCTTTATTTCCTTTGAGAATGGTAAGGATGGTGAATACTATTCAAAAGAGACATGCTGGCTACTATACAAGGGAACACTCAAGGGATCCATCTTTGCCTTTGTTATTCCGGTTGGCATTATTGTGTTCATAAACATGTTCACACTTTTTGTGGTGATTACAAAGATAGTAACGCCTACTGTATCAGAGGCAAAAGCTCGGGATGAAAAGGCCGTTGCCAGAAGCATCATGAAGACAGTAGTCTTCCTCTGCCCTGTCCTTGGGATCACATGGATCTTTGGGTTGTTTGTGCTCATTATTGACCTTACAGATACTCCCTTAGCCCACATTGTGAATTATGCATTTACAGTGCTCAATTCACTACAGGTGAGTTGAGCATCAAACCTACTGTTTTAAAACACCTATTTTCTTATATTTATTGCACATACATAAATTAAAAAGTCTTGCAACCAAACCATCTTATTCTATTTTATTTCAGGGCTTTTTCATATTTCTTACAAACTGCTTTGGAGAGAAAAAGGTAACAATGACATTCTATATACTACAGTCCATTTGGTTTTATACAGTATGATATATTGGTAACACTTTACAATAAGGTTATATTTGTTAACATTAGTTACCTAGATTAGTTAACATGAACTAACAATGAACAATACTAATACGACATTTAATAATGTTGATTAATGTTAATTTCTAAATATGCTAATACACTTTTTACATTTAAATTTGGATATGTTAATATTTAATGCAATATGAACTAACAATAAACAATAGTATTTTTCATACATTAACATTAACCAAGATTAATAATGCAGTAAAACGTCATTGTTTATTGTTAGTTCAGGATATTTAATGCATTTATTAATGTCAGTGAATTGAACCTTATTGTTACAATTATATTTGATCGTCTTTAAGTACTGGGAATGTAGTCTGAAAATATTCATATTTAGCTGCTTTCTTTTGCATTAGTTTGTTTGTTAGGTATTACGTGTTGTTAAACCAATTTCGTATGACAAGATTGCAGTTGAAAGGAATATTCCGGGTTCAATACAAGATGAGCTCAATTGACAGCATGTGTGACATAATGTTGATTACCACAAAAACACATTTCGACTCGTCCCTCCTTTTCTTTAAAAAAACAACAACAAAAATCGAGGTTACAGTGAGACACTTACTATGGAAGTGAACAGGGCCAATTTGTAAACTTTAAAATACTCACTGTTTCAAAAGTATAGCCATAAGACATAAACAATATGCATGTTAACATGATTTTAGTGTGATAAAATCGCTTATAAACCTTTTCTCTGTAAAGTTATAGCCAATTTTACAACTTGTCGATGAATTGACGATGTAATGTCAACACACCCTAAAACAACTGTGAAAACGACTTTTTAAACAACTTTACAGCTCAAATAATAATAGAGTTTTAACAGAAGAATTTATGAAAGTGCTTTTATGAAAAATTATAAGCTTCAAAAATTGGCCTCATTCACTTCCATTGTAAGTGTCTCACTGTAAACTCGATTTCTGCACTAAATAATTTGTTGTGGTAATTAACATTATGCCACAAATGCTGTCACTTGAACTTAACTTGTACTGATCCCGGAATATTCCTTTTAAAAAACCTGAGTATAACACAAATTTCATTTTCTACAAAGGTCCGTGATGCACTTCTAATGCGTTTCAAAGGCAAGGTTAGTATTTAGAATGGCAAATATACAATTTGACTGAAATTGTAATATAAAATGTATAATTAAAAAATCAGATATAATAACATAGTGGTAATTGTCTCATTATTATGCACATTAGCAATCTGTACATTTCAAAAGTGAAAGTTCAACAAAAGCAGTGTCCTCAGTAATGAAGAAATAATGATTGGACATTAGAATTTTAAGGTAAGTAACATTTTTGTGCTGCTGTGAATATTTTGTTAAGCACTTACTGTATTTATTTAGTATTTGTTTTTATCCCAGATCTGGATATGAAAGGTTAAGTCAATGCATGCTAAAGTACCAAAGGAAGAGAAGAGACGGAATACGAGGACAATTTGAATTTTCATGTCTGTGTCTTATGTTTCATATGCAGATTGTGTTATCTATTAAACAATGACTTTATGAAATTGTTTAACATTAAAAAACTATGTGATATTTTAGTTGAAACAGCGATACTGTACAAATATATCTATTTATTCAAGCATGGATACTTTCTTGTTTTAGTTTAATATAGTCCTAATGTATCTACTTTCTTTGCAAGGACGAGAGATTAATTTTAGAGAGGGATTAAATATTTGATGCTTGCATGTCTATGTAAATATACAGTATATATCCTACTCGGTATTACTCAAAACTGCTCTTTCTTTTTAAGATACAGCCTTAATTAAGTGCATGTTAGGGTTAGGGTTAGTTTTTTTTAATGTTGTAAACTAAAATGTTTGGAGTGTACATTACTGCACGTTTTCTCTTCTTGTTCACTGTTTTAAAAAGTAATTTTATCAAAAGAGTGTGTCCATTCGATTGTAATTTAGCTTTTATGTAACTTGTTTAACTTTAAAAAAAATTGGTATAATAAAATCTGCTCTTTAATTGTTTTTTCCCTGCATATTGCCCTCTTTTCTTTCTTGTTCCCATTCTTCATCAGTATCATCAAAGCACAGCCCATTTAACTTCACCATTTGATGATAGTTTCTGCTCTCAACCTCTGTCCTGAAAGTACGAAGAACAAGAAGTTATTGAATATAATTATAGTTATTATAAAATACTACCATAACATTAAATGCTACTGGAGTGGTGGTGGCGTAGTGGACTAAAGCACTTAACTGGTAAGTAAAAGGTTGTTGGTTCAATCCCCGCAACCACCACCATTGTGTCCTTGAGCAAGGCACTTAACTCCCAAGTTGCTCTGGGGGGATTGTCCCTGTAATAAGGTAATAAGTCACTTTGGATAAAAGTGTCTGCCAAATGCTTAAATGTACTATATCAGATCAAAAGTTTTAATTTTAAGTACAGTACATTGAGTACACAGTACAGTATATGTACAAAACGTCACAATGAAAATGAACACAATCTTCATGTCCATAGATCTCTGCAATTCTCACAGGTTTATCCCCAGAAGAGTCTTCCTTGTCTGTAGGGAAATGGAGAGAATGTAGGTTTCGCAGTACTGCTAGTCGTCCAGACTCCGCTGCAAAGTGTGCGGGCGTCCATCTATTATCCGTCCTCAAACATGCCCTCGCTCCGTTTTCAATCAGCATCCTAACCACTTCTGTTTGGCCTTAGACAAGATCACAATGTCCACATCACATTTCACCCCAAAATAAAAAGTACAAATTTCAAGTTAGAAATATTTTGAAAAATTAAAATTATGCCTATTTTACATTAGAACAATGACAAATGTTTGTATATTGTGATAATATAGATGAAATTAATAGACTGAAAAGATTAAAATCTATATATTTTTCAGATTTTTTAAAGAATTCTCTGGTTAATTTATGTTTAACGCATGGAAACATTAAATGTAATGAATTTTTATTTATTTTTACTGAAAAACAAATTTTTTTTTACATTTTTTTTTTATTTTATTTTTTTATTTAAGCCATCATAAATTATAGGCAGAACAACAAATACTATTGTTATGTACTGTATAAATATACTTTTAAATAACGTATTACTTTTACGCATCACAGTTATGAGAATGAGAGTTTTTGCATTACAGTAATGAGAAGCGTGTGTGGGAGGTGTTCTGAATTGTCTTAACCTTCTTTGACCTGAATGTGATTGCTGTGTGCATTTTCCATTCCCTTTTTTTATTTGTAACTAATAGCACCTAAGAAACGTGAAGAAGAAAAAATATATATATTTTTTTTTTAGAGCAAATACTTTTCCTAAAAATTTATGTCCAAATGCAGGACAGAGCTGTGAAAATTTAAATTATAAGCTATATAAAGTCTGATTTTTTTCATCAAATTGTTAATTATGTTTCTAGGAGTTTGATTATTCATATTTTTTAGACGTTACACATATTACATCAGAAACTAGCATAATTCTGATTCAAAGTAATGTCCAGCATCATCCAATCACTGCCAACCATGTAAAAATAAAACTATACATTATAAATTCTGAATCTATGCACTGATTACCATTGTCACATGTCTGCCAAACATGTTGAGTGGTCCAAACATCATCTGCAGCCTGAAACTGAACTTTTGGTTGGATTTTAGGAGTGAATGCACTTGGCTGCATAGAGAAATATAGGATGCTCCCTTGTTCCCTATTTAGTGAATGACTTAACTTCCAGCGTGCTGTCTGTCTGCACTGGTCTCAGAACTGTTTGAAATGCATCTTATTTTCATTCTAACTCTATATAAAGCCTCTGAAAGCAACATTTTCCAGCTTTTGGATGCATCCATTGATTCTCAATGTGATAATGCACAGTCAATATACTGTAGGATATTTTAAGGAAAATTAGCCTATAGTCCATGTATGTGGTCATTGTGTTTAACAATAAGATTTGAAAAGCCCAGTCTCACACCCCACACCCGCTCTGATCTTCACTTTACACAAACATCAACAACCCCCCTCCTCCCCCCTCCTGCTACTCAACCTGCACTTAAGATCTGTGAAGAGGATATGTGCCGGGGCTTGCCGAAACAAAAGACAAGGAAAGCACAGGGCCCAGATGGTGCTTCACCCACTTATCTAAAATGACCAGCTGGCCCCCATCTTCACACAGATCTTCAACAGATCACTGGGGCAGTGTGAATTTCCCTGCTGCTTCAAAAGCTCCACCATCATCCCTATCCCAAAGAAACCCAAAATCACAGGACTTAATGACTACAGACCCGTCGCTCTGACGTCTGTGGTTATGAAGTCATTTGATAGTCTGGTGGACCCTGTCTGGATCCTCTTCAATTTGCTTATCGAGCAAACATGTCTGTGGATGATGCAGTCAACATGGGATTGCATCATATCCTGCAACATCTGGACAGACCAGGGACATATGCAAGTTTCTTTTTGTGGGCTTCAGTTCGGCTTTCAACACCATCATCCCAGCTATTTTCCTGACTAAATTAACCCAGCTCTTGGTTCCCACCTGTATCTGTCAGTGGATCACCAGCTTTCTGACAGACAGGTAGCAGCTTGTGAGACTGGGGAAATTCACTTCCAGCACCTGGACGATCAGCACTGGTGCCCCCCAGGGATCTGTGCTCTCCCCACTACTCTTCTCCCTGTACACAAATTACTGCACTGCCAAGGACCCCTCTGTCAAGCTCTTGAAGTTTGCAGACAACACTACTGTCATCTGCCTCATCCAGGATGATGATGAGTCTGCATACAGAAGGGAGGTTGAACCTTGCAGAAATCCATTCCCATTATTATATAGGCATTTATATATTTTTCCAACCAACATTTGAATGTATCTTCTATATTATTCAAGAGGTTGTCATTTCTAGCTTCCTGCTGTACCCATACACATTGGTGGTAATGATAATAATATCATTATATTTAAGTATCAGACAAATAAAATGTCCATCAGGGTCACATGCAGACTGCAAGTTTTCACCATTAAATCTATTCTTGTGTTATTACCCCAGCTGAATGTTCAGAGCCATGTGAAAACCATATAGAATTCTCCCATTGAGCATTCCAGAATATTTTTCCCTTATCCATAATTTCCTGTGCAGCCATCTCTTGTTACTGTTGGCAACAAATGCGTCATCAAAGATCTAGTACAACTTGTTATCACAGCAACGAGCAGGTGCTCATAATAGGAATTGAGAAGCGGGTAAATAATTATTTATTTCCCATTTCTCCCAGTTTGGAATGCCCAATTCCCAATGTGCTTTTTAAGTCCTTGTGGTCGCGTAGTGATTCGCCTCAGTCCGGGTGGCATAGGACGAATCCCAGCTGCCTCCGCGTCTGAGACCGTCAACCCGCGCATCTTATCACGTGGCTTGTTGAGCGCGTTGCCACGGAGACATAGCACGTGTGGAGGCTTCACGCCATCCACCGTGGCTTCCACGCTCAACACTGAGAACGAACCACATTATAGCGACCACGAGGAGGTTACCCCATGTTACTCTAGTAACCGGGCAAATTTGGTTGTTAAGGAGACCTGGCTGGAGACACTCAGCGTGCCCTGGATTTGAACTAACGAACTAGTGAACCGGGGTGGTAGCCAGCGTCTTTTACCACTGAGGCCCCCACGGGTTATCACCCAGTATATAATCATATATATATACCACACACAGACATGTCAAGGAATTTGGCTACAGTTGTCGTATTCCTCTTGTTAAGCCACTCCTGAACCACAGACAATGTCAGAGGCGTCTTACCTGGACTAAGGAGAAGAAGAACTGGACTGTTGCCCAGTGGTCCAAAGTCCTCTTTTCAGATGAGAGCAAGTTTTGTATTTCATTTGGAAACCAAGGTCCTAGAGTCTGGAGGAAGGGTGGAGAAGCTCATAGCCCAAGTTGCTTGAAGTCCAGTGTTAAGTTTCCACAGTCTGTGATGATTTGGTGTGTAATCTCATCTGCTGGTGTTGGTCCATTGTGTTTTTTGAAAACCATTGTCACTGCACCCGTTTACCAAGAAATTTTGGAGCACTTCATGCTTCCTTCTGCTGACCAGCTTTTTAAAGATGCTGATTTCATTTTCCAGCAGGATTTGGCACCTGCCCACACTGCCAAAAGCACCAAAAGTTGGTTAAATGACCATGGTGTTGGTGTGCTTGACTGGCCAGCAAACTCACCAGACCTGAACCCCATAGAGAATCTATGGGGTATTGTCAAGAGGAAAATGAGAAACAAGAGACCAAAAAATGCAGATGAGCTGAAGGCCACTGTCAAAGAAACCTGGGCTTCCATACCACCTCAGCAGTGCCACAAACTGATCACCTCCATGCCACGCCGAATTGAGGCAGTAATTAAAGCAAAAGGAGCCCCTACCAAGTATTGAGTACATATAGAGTAAATTAACATACTTTCCAGAAGGCCAACAATTCACTAAAAATGTTTTTTTTTTTATTGGTCTTATGATGTATTCTAATTTGTTGAGATAGTGAATTGGTGGGTTTTTGTTAAATGTGAGCCAAAATCATCACAATTAAAAGAACCAAAGACATATTTTTAATTCAATGTCTATCAAAGTTTATTAGTGTCATTATTTAGAAATTATTGCTGAAGTGGCACGCAGAAGGCGACGTTACATGGTACCCAATACTTTTCTCAGCACCGCTCAGGATGCACTAATCGAAAGTCTGTCAACAATGGATAGGTCATTTTTAAAAACAATAATATAGAAATTATTATGTCGGATTTACTTTTTTTTTTTTTTTTTTTGTCAAGGTATTAATCGGCGAATTAATATATTTAAACGGTTATTATTATTTTTTTAACATTACACATGTCTCCAAAATGTCAAAATACATATAGGGATTTGAAAGCAGCTCAATGGAGGATTCGGATTTGTGAGATGCCAAGCGCCCCCTGGCAGAAGACTGATGTTTTTGTCTTATAGGAGTGGAGGACTTCAAGCACACTGTACATCATGAAAACAAAACAAAATAATTACAAAATATACTAAATTATTACCAAACATGTTAAAAGATATCATTTCAATTGTCAATTCCCTTTATTTTCAGGTGTCATAGGTTATGTTTTGACCCGTTTGGCCTACTTAATGCACTTATGGGGCCTAACATGTTAAAAGTGACATTGAAAATACACGCTAGGCTTTGAAACAACTCACATTTCTGAATCTACTATGAGAAGCATAAATAATTTAATTCGCAACTGTTTAAATACTCTTAGAAAAGTGTGAATATACATAATTTTGCATATTGTGATGTGCATATTTAAGGAACTGAAAATAAGAGCAAAGCCAACTCTGTTAAAATATGTTTTATTCTAACAAATATGCATCAAAACACATATACCCCCTCTAAACAGCAAACTGTTGGGTGAAATGGAGGGGAGGGACATAGTCCAACTCCTGTTCTAAATCAATTACAATTTAAATTCAAAATGGCTTGCGCCAGTCAAATTCATCCATACAACATCACAAATGCATGATTATCACAATTAGTTTGAAGAAATACAATTATAACCCGAGCAAATACAAAGACAGTGCCAACTACTGTACAAACCCAAACACAATACTATTAGACAAGCGTCAGGTTTCAAAATTACATGCAACATGACAATCAACATAAATGTTTGGAAAATAAAATAAAACATCTCTCATCTACATTTGGCAGACACTTTTATCCAAAGCAACTTACAGTGCCCTGATTACAGGGACAATCCCCCTAGAGCAACCTTGAGTTAAGTGCCTTGTTCAAGGACACAATGGTGGTGGCTGTGGGGATTGAACCATTAACCTTCTGTTTACCAGTTCAGTGCTTTAGTCCACTACACCATCTGCATGGGTTTCATTCCTTTCCCTTGGCAATTATTCTGCTTGGAAACAAATACAATGATGTACTATATACCTTGTTACTTCAACACTAAATTAAACAAAACTCTGCTCATTTGAAGATGCACTTAGTAGGGTCACACAAGTCTTCAGAAAAAACCTACAAATTGACCAAAATAATTAAGAAAAGCAGAATTACTAAATGACTAAACAAAAGGGGAACATTTATTGAATAATTGGAAATAAGAATTCTAAGGGCAATATTTGATTTTCTAAACTAGCTGCCCAAGATGTACTTCCACTCTTCGTCACTGGGAAATCCAAGGAGAAAAGAAGCACCACATGATTAACAATATACCACTGCACCCAATCAAACTAAATTAAGTACTTGTACATACACTAACCTTTTTCAGATCTTTCATCTTCCATGTCTTTTCTGTTTTCCTCTATGTGCAGTAACATTTGCTGAGCTGATACAACAGGAACTCCATCAATGGATTCATGAGAACTGCTGTGGTTTTCTAAAACCAAATTCTCCCTTGTAGCATCATTAGAATTTGTTAAGGGAATCATATCTGTTCCATCAAGCTGATCACCCAACTTGTTTTCAGGAACTCCATGCAAGTCACCATTTACCAACAATCCTTCAAGTTGATTATCTCCAAATTGAGAAACACATTGAGGTTCACTAGTCTGATTATCTCCTGTAGAGCTCTCGAGGATCACCCTTGATCTATCCTCTGAAACAGGTTGATCTCCAGATGTTGATGCAAAAGAGTCAATAACCTCAGCAGATTTCTGATCATGATGTACAGAAGTATTCCAAAAGTTTTTCATGAGCTCATTCACAAGACATTGCTGGGTCTCAATTTTAACATAATATGGAGGGCTGTTGGCAACCACTGTATTGTCAATGCACTGAACAGTAACTTTCAGAGGTTTATCTACTAGAATCTCATAAAAGTTATCAGCAGCAGTACTGTCCCACAACCCCTCTGAGGGTCCAAATCCTTCCAACTGTCACAGAAATGCTTGATGTGGACTTTCCAGCAGGTTACAGGGCAGTGTTTTAATGGAGCTTTCATTGATTTTAGACTCATTTCCGTAATCAACGAAAAGGAGAGATGCTGTGTCTGTACATTTATTAATAACCTGTGCATGCTACCACAACTGATCATCAGAGAAAAGAGCCAAGCATGGGCTTCCAAGATCCACACCCACTTTATGTTAGATGGCCTTAACTACTATGTACTTAACCATTTGATACAATGTACTTATTATGTACATAGATGTTGTTGCATTTAATTACATTTGTAGTTACACTGTTAACTTTACCCCTAACTCTAACCCAACCCTTACCCCAAAACCTAACTCTAACCCCTAACCCTAACCCTACCCTTACTCCTAAACCTACCCATACCTCAGTAGCAGCAAATGTGGGAATTTTGCAGAACAACATGTGGTTACACAGTAAATACATATTCTTGTATGTATTTAATGTTAGTACATAGTAGTTAATGCCACCTAATATAAAGTGTGACCCAAGATCCATCTAAAATGGCTTTGTCTCACTAGAGTTTCCATATTCATTAGCAGTAAGGGTGATTTGGTTAAGTTTTTCAGAGTTTGCAAACTGGCACCAGAAATAATGTGGTCCAGCAAAATAGCATTTGCATTGGACAGTGGCTGTGTACTGGCTTTAAGTCTAAATTGTCCCATTTTTCACTCAATGAGGAGTCTGATTCACTGCCCTTGAGAGTCATCTTAACTTCCCAAGTGGTGATATCTTCTTTAATAAACTTGCAAGAAAGTTTGTTTTCACCTGTGTCACAAAATAGTTTTTTAGAGAGAAATATCCCCTCCTCCAATCTGCTGTATTTTAAATCGATCGTCCATACTGGAGCTGCAGTGAAAACTAAACCTTGGGTATGACAGAAGCCACTCATCAAGTCTGCAAATTTGAAGGGGAGAAACAGTTGCCTCATTTCCAAAATGTATGGACTCTACCTTGACCATGCCATTTTCAGTTGTGTCCTTCACAACAGTACAATACCAGGACCCATTGTCAGGAAACATGGCCTACACCAAACTGCCCTACTGAATAGTGAGAGAGAACAATGCATTCTCACTTTCTAAGATCATTAACAACCAACCCCTGACATTCAACAAGGGTGTTGTGCTGAGGACAGTGAGGAATGTCAGACGACATTACTGTATTCTGAATGGTCTCTCTTAAAGGATCATCAACCAATAGCTCTAAAAACTTGTCAGCTGCAGCATCGCTCCAAGTGCCCTGTATGGTTCCGAGTCCTCCTAACTGACAAAAAAATGCTTGGGGTGGGCTTTCCAGTAGTTTAGGGGGCAGGCACTTAACAGAGTTTAGGTCAAGGTCAGACTCATTTCCATAATCAATAAAAACTACAGAGACTGTATTATCACATTTTTTAATAACCCGCTGCACAGTACCACAGCTTGTCGGAGAAGCGTGCTGGACATGGTTCGCCTGGACATAACTGATCTGGATGAATTGGTTTTGTCAGAGTAGTTCCAATTTCTTGGGCATTCAGAGAAAACTTGTCAAGTTCTGCTGAGTTTTTGAACTGGCACCAGAATTAGTTTGGCCCAAAAATAAATGAAACATATGCTTCTGCAATTTGTCCTTGGGTTGGGTATCTTCAGTGCAGCAAATTTGTGATTCAGTCCGAGCACCTGGTTTAAGAGTATTGCTCGAATTTAACAATGGTCCTTTCAAAACAATGCCCTGGTATTCTAAACTGACTGGCCAAGCTGATGAGCCCTCTCAAATTAACTTGCAAAGAATTTTCTTCTCACCATTTTCACCAACTGCTTTTTTGAAAGTCATTATCTCTTCCTTGGTCCAATCTCTGCTTCCTCCACTCTTACTGTCCTCAAGCGAGCAATGAATTCTGAGCCTGGGAGGGTTGGAGGAACTGCTTGCCAAGTTGCCCAATTTAAGGGGTGCAAGTGTTGCCTCGTTCCCAAAGTCAATAAACTGCACTTGAACCATGCCACCTCTTTTGTTTTGAACAACAGCATGATACCAGGCTCCATCAACAGGATACTATGCACTCACCACGTCACCCAGCTGCAATGAGTATAACTCAACTTGAGCATCACTTAATTGAGAACCATTAAGTTTGTGCAGGAGGGAAAATACTGTATCGTCCTCACTTGTCAATTGTACAAAGAAACTTGATGGACTGTTACAGTGTGAAAGATAAATCTCCGAAACATATCCTACATCCAAAGATTTTTAGGGAAGATCTGTCAACTTTGGATAACCGCAGATCACTTGTCGCTGCTTGTTGCCCAGGCCTAGCTTTATGGTGTCCAGTTAGATGAACTTTGATGGGCTGGTAGTTGCCATTTTGCTCCAGTGTGTGTTCAACTGGTTTTGAAACTTTCCTACTGATTTTCTCTTGTGCTTGTAATGTAGTACTTGCACCATACCTCACCCCTCTAGACTCCATGCCTTCTGAAGACACTTTGCAAGTAATTGTCTTGTCTGTTCCTTTCTTGATATTGCACCCTTTTCTGTTAGCCTTGTTCAATTTCGCTCTCATTTTTGAATTAACTTTTAAATTTTGTTGATAAAAAAATATGATCATGCCTGGTAACATGTGCATGTAAAATGACTAGAAATAGCATTTTAGCTTAGCGTAAAGCTGACAATTTACACAAGGTTTATTTCTATTTCTTCTGCTCCAAACTTACTTCAAACTTACTCCTCTGTCTGCTCGTATGAATGTAGCACATCATAAGAAAGTGTTTCACCGCTGTTCAAATGCACTTTGGATTGCATCATTTATATGTATAAATGTTTACCATCTGAAAGGACTAAATATTAAATGAAACAAATGACAATAAAATGCAAAGTAATCTCTTCAGTAATCAAAATACTTTTAGAATGTAACTGTAGTCTAATTACCAATGATTTAAATTGTAACTGTAGTGGAATACAGTTACTTATATTTTGTATTTTAAATACGTAATCCCGTTACATTTATTCCGTTACTCCCCAACCCTGCCTATATGCTTACTTAAGAACTCATAAATCACTACTTAGGGTTTTAACATACTGTAAACGTTTTAGAAGAGCACTGACCACTGAACCTCATATTTAATTTTAATAAACAATTAATTTATCGATATAAACTTCCTCCACATGATGCTGTATACACAGGCAATATGACTGATTGGTAGAGCTTATAAAGTCAAATGAGAACAATTTCTCGAGAGCTCAATTCAAAAGATAGTATAGTAATAGGATAGTAAGCTATAGTAAGTTTTAAAACGTATATTTATATACTATTTAACTGGCCTCAAAATTAACCGAAAATGTTGACTAAAAATAAATCACCAAATCGTCTACTGTAAGCTTCTTACACCGGTGGAGTATGTTTTGTTATGATTGTACAGTCATAAGGCTTCCGTAGCAATTTAAGGAAGGGTTCTCCACAAAATATGGACATTGTGGACTTGATGTTTTTTTTTAAATAAACAGTCTGAGATGTTTTAGTCACACTAGGAGGGTGGAGTTTGCTGTTTTCTGTTGTCACCACTGTCCATTTACAACCAGGAAGTCCTGAATTAAGCGCAATCACTTTCCATATGCGTTGGAATGAAGTAAGTCTTATTCAATTTATGATTAATTAAATGCAGTAACATTCCGAATAAGCATGCGAATGGGACGGCAATTTGGCCACCTGTTCAGTCCTGTCAGTTGAGTCATGTCAGATATTTAATTGTTCGCTAGTGCATCTAACGTTTCTCTTTGTGTTGCAACCTTTCTGCTTCTTAATGCATTTCTGTTCTTTGACTGATGTTTTAAAATAGTTTTTGACATTAAAGATCAACTTTAAAGCTTTAAATATCGCTTTGCATGAAACTGCAGCATTACTGCCCCCTTAGACAGTCTAATTTTGACAGCAGGTTAATTTATAAAATCTGTTTATGCATCCCTCTACTAGAGTAATTACACATGCATACTCTAAAATCTGTTTCTATGAAATAACAGATAACATTGTGTTAGGTTGAGCATCTTTCTGCCATGAATAAGAGGAAGTCCTTTGTCCACAATGGTGTAAAACCCTCTAAGACTCCCAGGACGGAGGGTGAAACACACGTCCAGGATGAAGAGGATGTTCATGAAGAAGAAGAAGACCACTCATTCTCTGCTTCGGTCAGTTTAATGATTCAGTCATCTTGTAAACAGAACCTGATAGGCATAATAGTGTTTTTATAATGTGTATTGGAACAGCACACATCCATGTAACTTTTATTTTGTGCTATTGCAGAGCACGGGAGATATTGGTGTGATTGAAAGTATCACTTTGAAGAACTTCATGAGTCATCATCTGCTTGGGCCTTTCGAATTTGGGCCAAATGTCAACTTCATTGTTGGTAACAACGGAAGTAAGAACCATCAGAATTTTGAAGTTATTGAGTTTATAAAATATTCATGATTTGAAAGTACACCATTCAAAATTTGGGCACACATGAACTAATTTTTATTTATGTATTTATTTTATTTTAGTTTTGTTGCATTTTGTTGTGTTGTTTTTTAACCTCCAGAGTCCCGGCCGTTACTGCTGTGTGCATTTTCCATTTTCCTTTTTGATTTGTAACTTGTTGCACCTAATAAACAGGGAAATTTTTTTTTTCTTGGGCAAATAGTTTTCCTAAAAATTGATGTCCACATATGTGGAAAGTGGGACTAAGTTGTTACATTTTAAATAATACCAATCTATAGAAAGTCAGATTTTTTTTTAAATTAAATTGATTATTATGTTTCCAGGAGTGTTGGATATTCATGTTTTTGAGACGTTACAGACATTACATTAGAAATTAGCATAAATAATTATGATTCAAAGTAATGGTCAGCATCATCCAATCACAGTCAAACATGTTAAAATAAAATAAAATTAAACATTTTAAATTCTGAATCTATGTACTGATTACCATTGTTCCATGTCTCTGCTGAGTGGTCCAAACATCATCTGGAGCCTGAAACTGAATTTTGATAGCAAGTTTGGATTGATTGCACTTAACTATAGGATGCTCCCTTGCTCCCTATTTAGGCTAGTAAATGACAAAACCTCCAGTGTGCTCTCTGTCTGCACTGGTCTCAGAACAGTTCAAAATGCACCTTATTTTCATCCTAACTCCATATGATGCCCCTGAAAGCAACATTTTTCAAATTATTTTGCTAAAGTACACATTAGTGTACACTGTGTTTAGCAGCATGGCGTTTCGCGATAAATCGCTCAAATTTTAAAAATGGCATATCGGATGAAACTAGAGACTCTAATCTTTTGACTCAAACAGGTTTCAATGTAAAAACCTAATTAGGTTTCTTACCAGATGCAGTTTTGTTGCCATTTCTCCCAAAGACAAACTCCGCTGTGGTCAGCGCCATGTTGTTTTGTCACATGAAAGTTTAACCCTTTACTGACAGCACAGAGTCTCCTGAACTGAGATCAGTCAGTTTAAATGAATTTAAATTATGTGTTGCATATAGCGAAGCCAAAATACAACGTCCACGCATGTGTACGCGGGGTCGCACGAGGTTAAAGCTGTAATCTAAAAGTGGTGGCTACTTTAAAGAAGCTCAGATATAAGAACATTTTGATTTGTTTAACATTTTTGGTCACTACAAAACTGCCATTCTTCCATTTGTGTTATTTATTTATTTATTATTTATGACTTTACTATTATTGTAAAATGTGAAAAAATGGTAACAATAAAGATTCAGCAGGTGTGTCCAAACTTTTGACTGGAAGTAGGGCTGCACAATTAATCGAAAAAATGATCGAGATTACAATTACAACTGTTGCAATTATATAATCGTGAAAAGTGTCATTTTCAACATTCAATTTAGGTTATTTTAATGTAAATTCTATTAATCAAAATGAATAATCACAATTACAGTTGGTAGTATGTAAATAAATGGTTCTCTTCCTGTCTTAAAAAAACTTAAGTATTTACAATGGTGTGTCATCATTTCTCACTATATACTGTTTTCTTTATTTTGTGGTGCAATTCTTTGAATATATAGGTGGTAAAAGTGCCATTCTGACAGCTCTTATAGTGGGCCTTGGTGGAAAAGCAACTACGACCAACAGAGGAGCATCTTTGAAGGGTTTTGTAAAATATGGAGAGAGGTTAGTATATTTTAGAAGAGTAGAGGTAAGAACCTGCTTTCTTTGTGTGATATCATTGTTTTAGTCACTCTCATGCTTTTCTTTACAGCTCTGCAGATATTAAAGTCAAGTTAAAAAACAGAGGAACTGATCCCTATAAAGGTGATGTTTATGGAGACAGCATTTGCATTGAGCATCGGATTACAAGTGATGGTTACAGGACTTGTAAGATCAAGAGTAAAACAGGTAATATCTACCATCTAAACTGTGTTGAAATGTCAAATGACTTCCTCTCCAGTTAAACATACATTAAGATTTGCTCTGTTTTTAGGGCATGTTGTCTCCACAAAGAAGGAGGAGTTGACTGCTATACTGGACCATTTCAGCATCCAGGTACTTTTCTAGTTGGCCATTCAATGTCATTTATTTTTTAATTTGTCTGTAGCATAGTGAGCTGTGTAAGTATGAAAGGAGCTTCTAAAGTGATTTTAGGTGCACAATCACAATATTGTTGTAAGTAAAAATCATTTTACTTATATTTACTTACATAAATATAATTTTTTTAGCATTCAAAATGACTTTTTGTCAATTTATTCAAATAAAGACCTAACATAAAATTCCTGAATATGTTTGACTTCAGATGTGAATGTGCACCAGTGCATGACTGTTGTATGTTACGTCTAGCTACATTACTCAGAGCCTCATATTGTTATATTAAAAGATACCACACAAATCTGTAATTGGAAAAAAGTTTGAATGGCCAAAAGCTCTCCTTTTATGTTGTATGCACTAAATTAATTTCATTTTACAGGTTGATAACCCCGTGTCAATCCTCAATCAGGAAATGAGTAAACAGTTCCTGCATTCAAAGAGTGAGGCAGACAAGTACAAGGTGATTTTTTTTTTCAGTGAGATATCAGTATCTCTTATGAATATCTGGGTGAATCTCACAGAAACATGTCAAGGTAATTTTAATATATATATATATATATATATATATATATATATATATATATATATATATATAAAGATTCTGCCATGAATAAGAGCAAGCTGCCGTATCTCTTCACATCGCCCGAAAACGCTCACTTAATGTCTTCTGAACTGGTATTAAAAAGTGAAACTAAAAGGCAGCCAGAGAAAAAAAATAGTTTTGAGATTTTAAGCTTCAGCAAATTAAACTTCTGCATTCAATTTGTTTTATATCTGTATAGAGTCTTATGATGCATTGGTAATGTAGATTTAAGTTTATCTTGCCATTAAAGCTTGATATGAATTCTGCCCATTTGATCCTATTATTAAAGACAGTCCACTGGAAAAGGCAGAAGATTTTGCCCAAATTTTAACTGCAGGATTTCCATTAATTTTATGGCATGTAAATATATACTTGTATCAGATATTTATATCTGTAAAAATGTGTCTAAATAACTCTATCCAGAAAAAAAATGGAACATTTTAACATGCACATATTTAAATAATTGCAATAAATGATGACTAACCAATTTCTATCAAGTTTTTTTAGACAAAGTATAAAGGAAATATATTCATGATTATATTTAAATTAGGGCTGTCGATTTAACACGTTAATTCAGTGCGATTAATTATTTAAAAAATAACAGTTTTTAACTGTTATAAAATTAACGCAATTAATCATGTCCCCAGACTGTAATAAAGAAGATTCCTCATATCTGAGCAATTCAAGCTTGTAGTACCACCTGTTTTCTCCAGGGGGCAGTAAGCGAAACTTCAGCTGTATAGGCAACATACAGCTTATACAGAGAACAAACCACACTCACTGACAGCAGACAGCACAAGATGAGAACATGTTTTTGTGTTCAAATGCAACGTGATGGAGCGCAAATCCGAATGCAGGGATCTCAAGACGTGTTTTTCTAAGTTTCAAATTTCGATTAACTTGACACAGCGACCTAAAAACGGAACATTTATGATGCAGCACAACCGAGACGCTCCAAAAGCATCCGTCTGACGCATGTGTACATTGACACGTCCTTAAACAAGTCCTTATAATAAATCTCAGACTGACTGATGAATTCAGTTGCTAAGTGGATTGCTGTGAACTGTAGGCCAATGATTGGCTTATGTTCAGTAATATGGAAATAATAAATATATTGCATTCTAAAGCCACTTTTTGTATTGTCTTTTTTTAATGCTTTTCTTGTGTGCCAAAATAATGTAATGCATTTCAATTATCTGTATTATTATTTTTTATAATATATACATTTTATTTAAAATTATTCAAAGAACTAATTATAATTATTCAATCATTATACATTTGATTATTGTTATTTTAGAAGCTTTATCAGCAAATATTTACGTATGCGATTAATTGCGATAAATTTTATTCATTAATCAGCATACCATGTATTTAATTCGATTAAAAATTTTAAACGATTCGCCCTAATTTAAATGTTTGGTTTAATGTACCATGATTAAATGCGATTAATCACAGAAAACTGTGCGATTAATTAGTTACAAATGTGTAATTGATCCACAGCCCTAATTTAAATGTTTGGTTTAATGTACCATGATTAATTGCGATTAATCACAGAAAACTGTGCAATTAATTAGTTACAAATGTGTAATTGATTCACAGCCCTAATTTAAATGTTTGTTTTAATGTACCATTATTAATTGCGATTAATCACAGAAAACTGTGCGATTAATTAGTTACAAATGTGTAATAGATTCACAGCCCTAATTTAAATGTTTGGTTTAATGTACCATGATTAATTGCGATTAATCACAGAAAACTGTGCGATTAATTAGTTAAAAATGTGACAAGTTTCGTGAGATTCACCCTGCACCCTGCTGAAGTAGTGTTGTACATCTGACTCTGGCTTCATGAGACACTCTTCACACTATCTGTGCAGTGTTATTTTCACACTATTGACATCAATTTTTTTGAAAGTTTTTCATGAAAGCAACTCTTCTGGAGCAAATGAAAAGAGACTACATCCACATCAAGCAGACTAAAGCTGTGACACGTGACCAGGTGGAGAGACAAGAGGAGGTGACTCTGTGTTCATTACTTGTGAATTCATTATACGTGTAATTGTTGTGGATGGCTGTAACATCATAGAGCAATAATACCTTTATATTTTTAGTGTCTCAAAGACCTCAGGCAGTTGTTCTTGCAAAAGAAAGAAAGATATGAACAGTTGTCACCCCTCAATGATATGAGACAGACTCTGGAGGACCTGAAAAAAAAGATGGCGTGGTGTTTGGTACGTTATTTTGACAGGTTTTACAGAAGTGTGAAGTCGCCTGTGTTAGACAGACAGTTGTTGAAGTGTCTCTGCTTGTTGCTTATAGGTGAGAGAGAAGGAATGGCAAGTTGAACAGTTGAAGGAACAAATTGAAAAAGAAGAATCTGAATGTAAACATGAAGAAAAGCTGCAGCTCTGTCAGGTTTGTGTGATCTGGTGATCAGCCGTATAGATTGGCTTTTAAAATCTACAAATGTTTTGAATTTTTCATTGCAGAACTGCTTGTATGGAACTAAACAATGTGCTTGTAAAAACTGGAGACTGTAGTAAGCTGATGTAATGCTCTCAGTATGAACTGTTGACCTGTTATTACTTTAATAATAACTTAATAACCGTCAAAGTCTTTCTCTCTGCTTTTAAGATCAAAGTTACCACTGCTGAAAAGAGATTGCAAGATATTCAAAAGAAGCTTTGCACGGTAAGACAAGAACAGGACTGTTTGTCAGAAGAGAGCCGTAAATTGAAGGAAGAAATTAAAGTTAAAACCAAAGCACAGAAAAACCAGGAGGTGAGATTCCATCTTCATTTTTTCTTTGTGTTTATAAATCAAGATTGGGGAGATTCATTCTCATAAATATACAGTAGTGGAATATCTCAAGCTTTATACCCTGTAAACATTTATGACATTTTACATTTATCCACAGCAGGTACTGTGATGGTTAAGATCAGAATTAGTGATTTTTCACTCTTACGTCAGCACATTGTTTTAAACAGGGCCCATGTTGATTTGTAAAGATTTTGTATAGATTTTTAGAGTGCCAGTTTTTCAGGTGGTTTACTTCCGTGCCGAGAATAAATTGAAACAATTAGAAAAGGAGCAATGCCTTCTTCAGGAGAGAATTCACAAAATAAGTCATGGGTGAGTTCATTTGTTGAGTGAACACCTTTGAATGTAATTTTATGCAATTCTTGTCAAAAAATTTTTTGTATCATATAAGTCATAATTTTATAAATAATTTTTGCAAGCTGTGCTGCCATATCTTCATTGGCATTTATTCATGACATCTACAGGATACGGATCAATTAGTGTTTTTTCATACATGCAAGATATTTTCCAGTTTTACGTATTGTATATAAATGCAGAATAGCAAACAGGTGTTAAAACATCCTTCTTAAATATCTTGAACACTTTACCAATTGTCTAATATTTGTACTTTGTATTATTTGTGCTACCTCATAGATACGGTATATTAGTGAAGTATGCATAAGTCACTAAAAGCAGTTCATTTCTGTTTAAATGGTAAAGACGCTGTGAATGTCTCGTTTTCAACAGTGGCCGAAGAAGCCAAGAAACCGAGCACACACAGCATCTAAGCAAAATATCAGCCTACAAAAAGCAGCTGGAAAAACTTGAGGGTGACTCCAGTGCACTAAATCAAGAGATAAAGGACAAACAACAAGCCCTGCTTAAAGGAAGAGAAGAATATGATAAACTGAGGTAAAGTCAGGGATTTGATTTTATTGTGGGCCTTGTGGCTTTAATTTACAGGAATGTTCTGGGTTCAGTACAAGTTAAGTTCTCTTGACAAATTTTGTGACTTTATGTTGATTTTCCGCAGTTTTAAAAAGCAAAAATTTTGTAATACAGTAATTCACTTTCAATTAATGTAAACTTCGAGGGTTGAAATTAAGCAGAAATGTAAATGTGCATGAATTCTACCTGAAAAAGATTTGAATTATTGTTCTGCTCGGATGAACTTCGGGTTATTCATCACCAATAGAATTCCTGTGTTGACTTCTCATGTGAAAGTCATCGGCTTTAGATGGTCATGAAGAGTTGAAGTTGGATTTAACTTTGCACAGACAAGTTTAGTGAGCACTTTCATCACATTAGATTTAATGTTAGCATGCATTATGTTTAAGTCTTGTGACTTATACTTTCGGAACAGTATTGTAATGTTTATTTCTTGACCCTGTGTACTTTTTTTGTACAGTGATGTGAAAAATTATTTGCCCCCTGATTTCTTCTATTTTTGTGTATTTTACATACTAAATTGTTTTAGATCTTCAAACGAGATTTAACATAAAACAAAGGCAACATGAGTAAACACAAAATACAGTTTTCAAATATATATATATTTTTTTTATTGAAGCAAAAAAGTTATCCAACACCTAAATCACCCATGTGAAAAACTAACTGCCCCCTTAAACTTAATAGCTGGTTGTGCCACCTTTAGCAGCAACAACTGCAACCAAACACTTCCGATAACTGGAGATCAGTCTTTCACAATGCTGTGGTGGAATTCTGGCCCATTCTTCTTTGCAGAACTGCTTTAGTTCAGCCACATTGGAGGGTTTTCGAGCATGAACTGCCCGTTTAAGGTCCTGCCACAGCTTTTCAATTGGGTTCAAGTCAGAACTTTGACTAGGCCACTCCAAAACTTTAATTTTGCTTCTTTTGAGCCATTCAGAGGTGGACCTACTCCTATGCTTTGGATCATTGTCCTGCTGCATAATCCAGTTGCGCTTGAGCTTCAACTCATGGACTGATGACCGTTCTCCTTTAGGATTTTTTGATAGAGAGCAGAATTCATGTCTCCCTCAATTATTGCAAGTCGCCCGAAGCAGCAAAGCATCCCCACACCATCACACTACCATCACCATGCTTGACCGTATGATGTTCTTTTTGTGGAATTCTGTGTTTGATTTACACTAGATGTAACAGGACCCCTGTCTTCCATACAGTTCCACTTTCAACTCATCAGTCCACAGAACATTCCCCCAAAAGCTTTTAGGATCATCAAGGTGTGTTTTGGCAAAATTCATACAAGCTTTAATGTTCTTCTGGGTAGGGGACCTGGGTAGCTCAGTGGTAAAATACACTGGCTACCACCCCTGGAGTTCGCTAACTCGCTAGTTTGAATCCCAGGGCGTGCTGAGTGACTCCAGCCAGGTCTCCTAAGCAACCAAATTGGCCCGGTTGCTAGGGAGGGTAGAGTCACATGGGGTAAACTCGTGGTCGCTGTAATGTTGTTCATTCTCAGTGGGGCGCATGGTGAGTTGAGTGTGGTTGCCGCAGTGGATGGGGTAAAGCCACCACACATGCTATGTCTCCGTGGCAATGCGCTCAACAAGCCACGTGATAAGATGTGCAGGTTGATGGTCTCAGACGCAGAGGCAGCTGGGATTCATCCTCCGCCACCCAGACTTAGGCGAATCACTACACAACCACGAGGACTTAAAAGCACATTGGGAATTGGGCATTCCAAATTGTGAGAAAAAGGGGAAACCCCCCCCCCCCCCCCAAAAAAATGCTACTGAGAGCACAGCGACGACTCATCCAGGAAGTCACAATAAAGGTCACTGTTCATGACTCCACTATCTCACTCGGTGGAGGTTTCACGCCATCCACCGCGGCAACCACGCTCAATTCACCATGCGCCCCACTGAGAACGAACCACATTATAGCAACCACGAGGAGATTACCCCATGTGACTCTACCCTCCCTAGCAACTGGGCCAATTTTGGTTGCTTACGAGACCTGGCTGGAGTCACTCAGCACGCCCTGGGATTCGAACTAGCGAACTAGCAAACTCCAGGGGTGGTAGCTAGCGTATTTTACCACTGAGCTACCCAGGCCCCTTTCTCAGTAGTGGTTTTAACCACCACGCAATTGCGTGGGACCCCGGACGTCGGGGGCCCCATGGCCCGAGTCGGAAAGCTCTGCAAAAACCGTTTGAGGGGTGTCATGTTGTTCTGGGTACACACGCGAATACGTACACATACGAATGCGGTCTCAGAGCAGTTCACGAAGCTGCCGGGTTCAGGTCAGTAGACTTTGGGTTCGGGTTTGTAATTTATTAAATAAATATACAGGCCTTCCAAACTTGTTTCGCCCACGCGTGCTCACTCACACTGATGAGGGGCCGTTCACACTTAACGTGTTTTTGCGTGCATCTGCTCTGATTTTCCATTGTTTTACTATGTAAACATGCCTGCTGTACCATGTCTCGCTGTTCCTTCAGTGTCTCACGCAGGACTTGCACATTTTTAGACACTGTGTCAAGTTAAAAATAACTTCAGGTTTCAAAAACACGTCAAGACACCTGCGTTCTGTTTCATGCGTTGTGCTGCATCTAGACTGTTTTTAGTGCAGGTGTCACAAAGATTTAATGTTCTGAACAAGTTCAGGCTGCAAAGAGGTGACTGTTAACATTTTTAACATTATTACAGATTATTCTGCACCAAGCAAAGTTTCAGCGCTTGATAAAGAGCAATATTTTGTTATGTTCCTTGTGCTCTAGTGTGCTGAGGGGCTGCTGTGGCTTGTATGTTTACTGTTACAATACTGTAATGAATGTTACCTATGATGCTTAGCCTACATAAAATACAGCCTTTTGCAACATGATGAACAATACACTGCAGCATTAGAATATAAGCTCCAGCTGAAAGTAAATAAGGCTTACTGTTGTATACAACAAATCCTCAAAGTAATAATAATAACACTGTATCATATTATAATGACAATCTGGACAACAATAAATAATTGTTGGGTTATAATATTAATATATACTGTAACAACTGAATTTCAAAATGTTACTGGGTGAAGTAGTAGGTTTTCACACCCTGTTCACACACACACACACACACACACACACACACACACACACACACACACACACAAGTGTTTTGTAAACATATATGTAGGTAAATATTGCTTTTTTTATCACTGTATTGTGGAAAAACTTGAAAACATGCATTAATTATCGTTAACTAGATTTTTATTTCATTAAAAATGTTGAATGTACTTGGCTACAACGGCTGATAGGAAGAATTTTAAATTATGATTTAAAACACATTTTGAAAACTTAGCAAAACAAAAATTTAAATGGGGCCCCGGGTTGGTCGGTTGCTTGGGGCCTCAGAAATCGTAAACCCGCCCCTGTGTGCTCTTGGAGGAATTTTGGAAGGTCGGCCACTTCTGGAAAGGTTCACTATTGTGCCAAGTTTTCTCCATTAAAACCCTAAAAAGACCTTAAAAATGATTTACAAAACTTTTTCAGCTCAAATAATACACTAGTTCTAACAGAAGTATTAATGCAAGTGCTTTTATAAAATTATAAGCTTCACATTTCTGCATTTAAACCCTCCAAAAATGGGCCTTATTCACTTCCATTGTAAGTGCCCCACTGTAACCTCCATTTTTGCTTTTTTTAAAGAAAAGGTGGGATGATTCGAAATTAATTTTTGTTGTAATCAACATTATGCCTCAAAAGCTATCGATTAGGCTTACCTTGTACTGAACCCAAAACATTCCTTTAAAGACAAAACCTATTGTACATAAACCTGGTTTCTTTCTGTATTATGATGTTACCTGTATAAGACAACATGTTACATTCTCATCTTTTTTTAGTGTGGAGGAAAAGAACATTCAGGTCTCTCTGGAGTCGAAACTAAAGAGAAGAAAGCAGCTTATGGCGAGCAGATCCAACCGACTGAGACGGTTTGGTGATCACATGCCAGAGTTGTTGGATTCTATTGACAAAGCATTTGCTCAAGGGCGATTCATCAAGAAACCTGTTGGACCAATAGGTGACAAGACCTCCAAAGCCTGGAAGAAATCTTTGAGTTATCTGATAAATCAGTGGTTCTTAACTTGGGGGTTGTGACCAAAAATGGGTTGTAGGTCTGTTCTGATAGGGTCATAGACAGCAGGGAAAAAACAGTGCTGAATGCATAATAAGATGCAACTAATATAATCATGCTTAGTTAATAAATAGGCTTATGAGGAGAAAACGCTTCCCATATCTTTTGTTGTTGACATCAATGCTGTGTACATTTAAACTTAAAGGTATTTTGTTACAAATTCAGATTTCCTTTAGTATAAGCTTAACAAATTAGTCAAATGCCAACATAGACAGGTTGTGTGACATGCCCTCATCCCCGAAAAACCATGAACAAAACTACACCAGGTAAAATAAAATATGACCCAGACTGCATTAAATACAGGATCACTTGCAGCATGGATAATCATGGTTCATGCCAAGCACAATATATTTTGTGTGGTGATTTATTGGCTGCCGAGAGCATGAAAAGATAGACATTTAAGAGATGTTTAGAAACCAAACTCTCAATAATTCTTCATATTTTTAAGCCTATGGAGTTCATGGTTATATTAATACATTTCATTGTTTACTTTGGAGTACTTTCCATTGTGAAATCCGTGAACTGCAGCAAAACTAGTTGAGAACCACTGCGCAACGTTTTACATATATTTACTCTTAATCTCGATAAAGACAAAACAAGGGATGGTTCATCTCTGATGTAAACCCATAAGTAAAAATGAATGTTTGCTATTTAATTTAAAGGAATATTCAGGGTTCAATACAAGTTAAACTCAGTCGACAGCATTTGTGGCATAATGTTGATTACCACAAAAATTTGTTTTGACTCGTCCCTCCTTTTCTTAAAAAAAAAAGCAAAAATCTGGGTTACAGTGAGGCACTTACAATGGAAGTGAATGGGAGCCAATCCGTAAATGCTAAAATCCTCACTGTTTCAAAGGTATAGCCACAAGGCGTTAACAATATGTGTGTTAACATGATTTTAGTGTGATAAAATCACTTACTAACCACATCTGTGTAAAGTTATATCCAGTTTTACAACTTAGTTGCAATGACAACATAACGATTGTTAAAACGTCTATTTAAACCACTTTACAGCTCAAATAATACACTAGTTCTAACAGAAGAATTCATGTATGTGCTTTTATAAAGTTATAAGCTTCACATTTCTGCTTTTAAACCCAACAATAATTGGCCCCATTCACTTATATTGTAAGTGTCTCACTGTACTTTTTTATCTTCTTTTTTTTTTAAGAAAAGCGTGGATGATTCAAAATTATTTTTTGTGGTAATCAGCATTATGGCACAGAATATTCCTTTAACAGTATTGAAATGTTTTTTTCTTTGTCAGGTGCATGCATCAGCCTAAAGGACCCCAGTTTAGCCGTAGCTGTGGAAAGTTGCATAGGAGGTTTCATGAAAACCTTTTGCTGTGACAATTACAAGGATGAAAAAGTTTTGCAGGGACTGATGTCACCATACTTCCCCAAAGGCTGTAGGCCTCAGATAATGGTGTGCCCGTTCACAGACCGGGTTTATAACCTTCAAAGCCGGTAAGAAATATTTGTGAGAAATGTTGGAAGCTTAAAGCTGAAGTGTGTAATTTCTGTGGCACTGAAAGGAAAACATAGGGGAAAAATAACCATTGTTTTCAAACAGCCATTTTAAGACTACCCCCGTCTGCTCTTGAACAAATAGATAGTCCTGCCCCAGTCCTGTTGTGTCGGGCTGGATGAAATTTTAAAGTCTCACAGTGACTAATATAAATGGCTTTCTTATAGTTGTCTCTGCATATTAAGCTGGGATAGGAGAAGGCATTTTAACACTTTAAGAAGTAATCTTATGTAAAAAAAAAATAAATAAATAAATAAATATATATATATATATATATATATATATATATATATATATATATATATATATATATATATATATATATATATCTCATAATCATAATGTTTCTGTGTTTTGTTGTTAGGGGGGTCCATCATCCTGAGTTTCCGTCTGTGCTGGACTCCCTCAATATCGAAAATCCAGTGATAACAAACTGCCTCATTGATATGAGAGGTGTTGAGAGCATTCTAATAATCAAAGTGAGTAAATTGCATTTCTACAACGAAAATGTTTATGATAAGGGCACAGATACAGTGGGGTCCAAAACTTGGGATTTAAAATCTATTTTAATGCTAAAATGTGTCATTTCAACAAAAAGGAATTGCAAAAATAAATTTTGTTTTCAAATAGCTTTCCCGAATAATCCCTCAATTTGCCATTGGTGGAACAAACAGATAGCCCCGCCCCCAATCTCACACCATTGGCTAAGTCAATGTGCAATGTTGCAAAAAGTATTTTAGCACTGAAAAACTTGGAACCTGGAAACTTGAAACTTTAAAATTGAGAAAAGGCAAATGAAACATGCAAAATGGAAGTTTCCACCTGAAAACTTTATTATCTCAACCAACTTCATGAGGTATTGAACGTGATCACATGCATGCTGCACACATGTTTTTCCTTCTAAATCTGCTCCGACTCATCCATTTAAAAATATGAATTTAATCCATTTAAAAAAAGTTTGGTAAAGAGATTCATACATAAATCAGTAGGCCTCCTTCATGAAACACGAGCAGAACTCATTTTTGTGTTAATCGTTCATAAAGCCATACTGACGTAAATTCTCGGATTCATGAAAGTTTTCATATTTTCAAAAGGTTAGTTGGTACAAACTAAATTTACACCTGCTCCTGACCACGTGTAAATCATGCGTAAAACATCCGAATGTGTTGCGTTCTTTCAGGCAAACTGTCATGACAACATTTTGATAGACGTGAAAGTAAATAAGTTATAAAAAAAAGAACTAATAATTAAATGAGTGAAATTAATCTGAGAAAATATTAAATTAGTGAGGATAAAAGCTTTGTTTTCTTTTTAAACCATAGCCTATATTTATTTAGAAACGTTTCTTTAATGCTTTAATTTTTTCAAAGTATAATTTTCCCAACTCTGCTTATCGTTTTTCCAGCAGAAGTGCTTGATTTTTCTCGAAGAAATGAATGCCCTCTAATGCGACTGGTTGGACAGTTTTTTTATTTGATATGAGCTCCATAATTTAGGTTTCATAATTTAGTATAGGCATCGGTAAATCGCGTTCAGTTGATAACGTATGGTCAATGCTAATGCTGTTAAATCCATAAATACACATCGCGGGCAGGTGCGTGCACAAAACAACAGGGAAAAATAGTAAAAGCACGCACATTGTTGTATATCTTGCAAATCTGTAACATCTTACAGCGTTTCGGTCCAAGATCTTCTTCAGGCGTTCTATTATTTTCTCTGAAGATTCTTCCAGTTGCAAGTATTTCACTGTTACCATCATGATTTACTCGAGAAGTTTCACAAATGATGCTGGCGATGCGCTGCGAACTGAACCGGAGAAGGTTAATGGTGGTGGACATCCTCCTCCCGGTGTGAACTGAACATTTTCTACACTCATGTCAAACCATTTTTATTGACTTCTTGAACTGTTTGATTCACAAAAGAGCGTCATATGACAGCAAAAACATGTGATGACAGTAAATCACTTTCTTTAATACGCTATTGTGCTTGCTATATCAAAATTGTACAACATGACTGCACTTCATTCATAAAAACGGTTTCATTACTGTTCCATATAGATGTTAACAGTATTTACTAGCGAGTCTGGTGCCTTCCTTATATGGTGTTTTCATGGGCGTGGATTATGATAATTGTGAATGAACGTGCACACGCCCCCTCTTTACGAATGTTTGGAATTCACTATCATACACACATTTTACTAACACATCTGGGGAGTACGAAGCGTTTGTGAATCCGGCAGAAAGTTTTCGGGAATGTCAATTTTAGGCGCAAATTACTCCTAATGTACTCATAAACGAAAGTTTCATGAATGAGGCCCAATGTGAACGAAATGTTTCGAGCTTCAAAGACTGAAATGATTCTTTTCAAATCATCTCAGGAGAAAGCTCGTGCAAGGAAAGTCATGCAGGGCTCGAGACCACCAAGGAATTGTCGGGAGGCCTTCACTGCAGAGGGCGATCAGGTCTTCACTCATCGATATTACACCCCTGAAAATGAAGTTCTGGTCAAGTACCTCGGTGGGGATCCGGAGGCAGAAATCCGGCAAGTGCCAACTTTACGAATATAATAATCTTTCAGTAATCTGATTCTGATTGTAGCTTATGTTTTTAACCCGTGGTTTCAAGCTACAACCTTTCAATCCAGATCTGTGAGGTTAATGTATGTTCAGAGGTGAATTATGTTTGAATATGTTTTTTATTCTCTCCTAATTCACAGTCTTGTAGAGTCAGAGGTGGAGAATAACCAGGCTCAGCTCTCTCGGTTTCAGCTTCACTTGAGCTCTGTGAAGGAAGACATTCAGTTCATGGAGGAGAAACTGCGCAGTGTCATCATGGCCAGCAAAAAGAATCAGGTATTACATTTATCTGCACAAGATGTTAAACTGATGTTGTTAATAGACCATTGTAATTGTAAGATGCTTTAAAGCCAACTAGCAAGCTGGCAACAAAACTATAAAACAAAAACTAGAGCTCATTGAATTGCATATTTTTTTCCATTTCCACCCTTTCTACAACCCTTAGTATTAAACTGACATTTTTTTGCTGCTACAGTATGCCTTTATGTACGATACCTATAAGCTCGTTGCCTTGCGGCAAAATGTTATTATCATTTTTTGATGTATTAGTCTATAAATCCATGTAAACGTCAGTGTTATGCTTGGCCGGTTTTGTTGTGTTCCCAGTGAGTATACTTTCATTGATGTATTCTGATTTTATGAACTGTTTATTGGCAATTTAAACTCTGTTTTTAGGAAAGTATAAATAAAGTGAAAGCTTCTATAACAGAACTTGAGAACATTGAAGAGACTGAGGCTGAGGACATCAGCTCTTTGGTGAGCAGTTTATACATTTCACCAGCCAAAAACATTTAAGTTTATTGTTTTAATGGCAGAGAAGAATATCTGATTTTGAAATTTACAGGAAGAAGATGCACAAGAGAATGAACAGAAGATTGAATCAAAGAGGAGAAATGTTAAAGAAGCTGAGGATGAATTAACGAAACATGAGAGAGAGCTAATGAATATTAATCAGAAATATAAAGATGTGAAAAATAAAATGGAGCAACTGTCAGATGAGACCGAACAGCTGAAGGTGAGAGACGGCAATGGAAGATATCAAAACACTTATTTCTTTAAAGATTTAATTGAGGTCACATTTGTTACACTTTGTGTATTTCTATCATAATTATCACTAAGATTATTATGATGTTTTTTAAACACTGACATACGTGAAAACTTTATAGGAATAGTTGATACAAACATTAAAATTGTCATAATTTACTCACCCTTGTGTCGTTCCATACCTGTACGGCCTTTTTTCTTTTGTGGAACACAAAAGGTCCATTTTTGACATATCCTGGTAGCTCTTTTTATTATTTAATATGTCAGACTAAATGTTAGCCTCAGTCACCATTCACTTTCTTATACAATGAAAGTGAATGGTGACTGAACATTCTGCCTCCTTTTGTGTTTCACAGAAGAAAAAGTCATATAGTGAGGGCGGCAGAATTTTCATTTTTGGGTGAACTATGCCTTTAAAGGTGCTGTAAGCGATTTTAGTCGTTCTACTTCCACCAGACTGAGCCATTAAATTAGCTACGCCCCCTCTTTCTAAAACCCTGCACTCCAAAGATACCAAATGAGCTATACTGAGGCTGACATCACGCAGAAACGGTTGTTGATAAACAACAGCAGCAAAGTAGCGCCCTCAACAGACAACTGTTATGAGCAACATGGCATAAAAATGGCAGTAAGCCTTAATAATTTGCTGAAACTACAATACAATGAGAACGCACAAAATGATTGACAGGTCGAAAGCTTCAGAGGCCGCGGCCCACGGAAACATTTTTGTCTGCTGTTTACAGAGTTTAGTGCTGTCACAGACATCATTGAGATATCTCAGGATACTTATTTCAGTAATATCTTTCAGAGAGCAGGAACATTTTTTGCAAACCTTTCCATGAAAAAATCGCTTACAGCACCTTTAAGTGTGGATCAGATTGAATAAAAGTGTTTATCAGTAGATGGGTTTGTCTGCAAAAGGAAGATCAAGTGAAAGCAGAGGCCGAGTGCAGTAAACTCGATCAGACCATGAAGATCTTAGAGAAGAAACTCAAGAGCCACCAAGAAAATATTCAGGAACTGAGAGCCGAGCTCGCTCTCAAACAGGAAGAAGCACGGGTATTTATATCTTCCATTTTTTCAGTGAGAAATGTTTGTGCTTAAAGGTAATTTCCTCGAATATTTCACCTATCTGCCATTGATTGGACAAAAAAAGATAGTTCCATTTTGTTGCAATTTCAGACCTCTTAAACAAACAGAGCGGTGTTTGGGGGAGAACACTTTTCAGGGAAATCAATGGCTTCCTTATAGCTGTAATTAGGAGAAAGTATTTTAACATTGAATAAATTACATAGCATCAATGGCTTCTCATCCAAATGGCTGTACACCAAAATTGTTTGAAATTGTTTCATTTTCTGAATGTTTATCTAGGATTTTGAAGCCAAAGCCACAGAGATCTGTCCCGTGCGACAGCGGCTGGATCGAAGTGCCAAAAGTATTGATGCCGAGATCACACGCCTGTTGCAAAAAATCAGCACACAAGAAAGTAGCCACGGCGACAAGGAACAAGTAATCCGGTACGCACAACATCATTAAAGTGCATAGTTCTCCTAAAAATGACAATTCTCTCATCATTTATTCACCCTCATGCCATACCAGATGTGTCCGACTTTCTTTCTTCTGAAGAACACAAATTAAGATTTTTAGTAGAATATCTCAGCTCTGTAGGTCCATACAATGCAAGTGAACAGGGTCCAAAATTTTGAAGCTCAAAATAGCACATAAAAGCAGCATAAAAGTAATCCATACGACTCCAGTGGTTAAATACATACTTCAGAAGTGATACGATAGGAGTGGGTGAGAAACAGATCAACATTTAAGACCTTTTTTACTATAAATCTCCACTTTCCTAAGAGTTCTTCTTCTTTTGGTTTTGCCGATTTGCATACGTCGCGCATATCGCCACCTAGTGGCAGGGAGGAGAATTTATAGTAAAAAAAAAAAAAAGGATTCTCATCTATCATATCGTTTCTGAAGACATGGATTTAAACATATGGGTCACTTTTAGGCTGCCTTTATGTGCTTTTTAAGCTTCAAAGTTTTGGACCCTGTTGACTTGCATTGAATGGAACTACAGAGCTGAAATATTCTCCTAAAAATCTTTGTTTTTGTTCAGAAGAAAGAAAGTCATACACATCTGGGATGGCATAAGGGTGAGTAAATGATGAGAGAATTTTCATTTTTGGGTGAACTATTCATTTTACAGTGGTAGTAATGTAAAGCCGTGTAATGCTTTACATTACTACCTATTCTGTTCTATTGACGAATGTATTTTTTTCAGAGAGTACGCAGAAGCTCACAGTAATTACAAAAGCAAATCCAGCCAGCTGAGGGATCTAAAGAGGTTTATTGATCGACTCGACAACATCATGACCGACCGGCAGATTCGATACAAACTACTGCGACGGTAACCTGTACTGTGTGAATTCTGTGACGTAAGAGTGTAAAGTATGGAAAATAACGTTGGAAATCATCTCCTCTCAACTACTGTAGACATGCAATTCGAAGGGAGTTCAGTTTAACTATATTGATTCAGTTTGTATTTGTTTGGAATGTATGAATTGTTTGTGTCGTTTTGTCAGATCGCTTTCTGTGAGATGCAAGCTGTACTTCAACGACTTTATGATAAAGCTACAATGCTGTGGCTCGATGATGTTCGACCACAACAACGAAACACTGTCCATTTCGGTACGTTATGTTTGTGCTCAAACGTTTCACATAGGGCTGTGTAATTAATTGTAATCTCAATTGATACATTTTTTATTCAGAATTCTGTGACTGTTTAATTCGCCACTTTAATTGGTGCATATTTTTTACTCACTGTCGAGATCTCGCCAATCAGAATGCAGTGCACACAAAAATAAGGCACAAAAAAATAACCAACTCTATCATATATGCAAAGACTATTTTTTCTATCTCCTGAAATGTGATTTTTAACACTACAATATATTTTTGAATGCACAATGTGTGAATAAGAAAAAACATTTGCCATAATCGCAGTTCAAATCGCAATTGCAATTTTGCGATACATTTTTTTTGTCTATATTGTCTAGTAGGACAATAGGATCATAGGTCTAATAGGATCATTATTTATTCATTTATTTTTGGCCGCTATTTTCTTGACAGTTAAGCATATTTTCCCGCCAAATTTTCATTACCGTAGTGTGTCCAGATGTTTTACTTTTGAGTTTTTTCAAATTTCTTAAAAAATAAAACATTTTCATCAGTAGATTCTTGTTACTGCAATACAGTAATTTTAATTTACTATGAAATTATTTCATGATTGTTACTGTAATATAGTAAAAATTACTGTAATACAATCATTTTTTATTATTTTATTCAAATCAGCTCAAAGAAAGCATCAAATACCAACAAGATGTATAAATGCAATGTAAATAATGTACTTTTTTTTTCATATTACAGTAATAAGAATTAGATTTTTTTTTTTTATTAATTCTTTTTTTTTTTTTTTGCAATATGGTTTTGAGAATTATGTAACTGTCCTAAAAATAATGTCACATTGCAAAAAAAAAAGTATGGTCCTGAAAATAGGCTTCTTTATACAAAATATAGTTTATATTTTATAATGAGTGTTAGACTCTATACACAACATCTTGTGTTCTTTCGTCATGCCTTTTAATTGGTTTGTCCCAGGTGAAGCCTCCAGGTCGGGAAAATGACACTGTCAGTGACATGCGTTCCCTGTCGGGTGGCGAGCGCTCTTTCTCCACCGTCTGTTTCATTTTGTCGCTCTGGGAAATTACTGAATCGCCCTTCAGGTGCCTGGATGAGTTTGATGTCTACATGGTACGGTACTGTTGCATGCACAATGGCATATGTCATATGTTGAGAATTATTATTGAAGACAGTGGTTCTCAAATGGTTTCGTTTGAGGACGCAGATTTTACATTGAATTTAAAGTGGTGAACAAACATAGCCAAAAAAATGTGTTTGTCGTATGTTTGTCCATGTTGATTTCAGTGTAATGCAGCTAGTTTAGATTTTAGAATTTGACTGGAAGTATAGCATGTCAGCAACAAAAGATATAAAAGTTGATAAGCCTGTTTATTTGGCTATCCTATCTATGCCCAATTATGTGGTTAATTGCATTTTTTATTATTTACATTGTTTAACCTGCTGCCCGAGACCAGTCAAGAACCACTGATATAACGTAGAGTAAAAATAGGTTTCATAAATCTCATTTGTATGTACAAGGACATGCACAATCGGCGCATTTCAATGGATCTACTACTGGAGCTCTCTGAACGTCAACATCTCAGACAGTTCATCTTCATCACTCCTCAGAGCACCAGGTAGAGAAACACACCTATAACATCCTTCATGGTCATATGAGTAGTACTTCAGCTCACCTGTCATTACTGCAAGAATTCGGAGAGGAATTGCGAAACATTATTGTAGCAGGGCGGAGGGTGGGGCCGGGTCGTGATTCTAGAGCGATAAAGGCCGACTGGAGACAGCAGTGCGACCACAGGTGTCGGACAGCTGTCCGTAACTCTCTCTCTGTCGCACTGCCGTCTCCAGTCTGCCTTTATCCCTCTCAGGCTAATCAGCCTGATTAGGAGCCGGGTGTGTAGAAACACCCAGCCCCGCCCTCCGCCCTGCCACAATTATATTCCTATCTACAAGAAATGTAAAATGTTAGTTTTCGTTCATGATCTTTAAAGGCATGATTTGGGTTCAATACAAGCTAAGCACAATTAACAGCATTTGTGGCATAATGGTGATTTCCAACAAAAATTATTTTGATTTCGCCCATTCGTTCAAACCCTCCTATTGCGTTCAGAATCTGCATACACCTTTTGCATTCGCTGGTCAATTTTGACCCGGTGAAATTCAAGCTTATATATAATTTATAACCCGATGGTTTTCATCTAAAACTACTGTATATTGTAAGTCATTAATAAGTTCTTAACTGTTCATACATGTAAAAAGATTGATATTTTTGGCATGTTAACTGACAAAGTTATTAATTAATATGCCTTTTTTTTTTTTTTTTATAATAAAATGTACACATTTTTGGGCATTTCAAAATATACATAAACTACAGAAAAACCAGTGTGATACATGTGATGACATCTTTTTTTTTATCAACATTTCAGTGAAATAACATAATATATAATTGATATTAACATCTAATGTGAGAATTACTAGTAATTACTCATAACTGCTCAATAGAACAGAGTGGTCAAAACTAATGAAACCAACATATTCTTTTTCAAATAAACATCATCAAAACAACTGTACAACTCAAGTATAGAACATTAATACTTCTTTACTATGTTTTTAAGCTAAATCTATTCTATTTACTTTCATGAACTGCTGAATGTTGATGCGTGACTTTGCTGTAAGCTGATTTGGCATCAAATGGCTACAGAGTATAAATGTGGACAATTTCCTTTTTCAAGCCCTATTTAGACTAATGTGTGCATGAACTTTTGGTCTCACCACACCCCCTTTAGACAGTAGTACCTTTGATTTAGTTTTATTTGTTATGTTTGTTACATCTGTCATGTCCTTTTGTACAGGAATGTGTGTGTGTGTGTGTCTGTGTGTGACAGTATGTGTGTGTGCATGTTTGTCCCAGTGAGAGACAAAAAAGTGTGTGAGAGAGTATTGAAAAGAGGCTAAATGTAAGTGAAGTGTTTATAAGTAAAAATCTAATTCATAGATGATCAAAACAATCTACATAATATCATGTATAAAGCCACAATTGATGCCCGGGTCAAAATTGACCTGCGAACGCAAAAGATCTAACAATTATATTTAAATCATTATATCTCTTAAACAATTTTATAAAAAAAAAAAAAAAATATATATATATATATATATATATATATATATATATATATATATATATATATATATATATATATACAGTTGTGCTCAAAAGTTTGCATACTCTGGCAGAAATTGTGAAATTTTGGCATTGATTTTGAAAATATGACTGATCATGCAAAAAAACTTTTAAAAAGTCTTTTATTTAAGGATAGTGATCATATGAAGCCATTTATTATCACATAGTTGTTTGACTCCTTTTTAAATCATAATAATAACAGAAATCACCCAAATGGCCCTGATCAAAAGTTTACATACCCTTGAATGTTTGGCCTTGTTACAGACACACAAGGTGACACACACAGGTTTAAATGGCAATTAAAGGTTAATTTCCCACACCTGTGGCTTTTTAAATTGCAATTAGTGTCTGTGTATAAATAGTCAATGAGTTTGTTAGCTCTCACGTGGATGCACTGAGCAGGCTAGATACTGAGCCATGGGGAGCAGAAAAGAACTGTCAAAAGACCTGCGTAACAAGGTAACGGAACTTTATAAAGATGGAAAAGGATATAAAAAGATATCCAAAGCCTTGAAAATGCCAGTCAGTACTGTTCAATCACTTATTAAGAAGTGGAAAATTCTGGGATCTCTTGATACCAAGCCGAGGTCAGGTAGACCAAGAAAGATTTCAGCCACAACTGCCAGAAGAATTGTTCAGGATGCAAAGAAAAACCCACAGGTAACCTCAGGAGAAATACAGGCTGCTCTGGAAAAAGACGGTGTGGTTGTTTCAAGGAGCACAATATGACGATACTTGAACAAAAATGAGCTGCATGGTCGAATTGCCAGAAAGAAGCCTTTACTGCGCCAATGCCACAAAAAAGCCCGGTTACAATATGCCCGACAACACCTTGACACGCCTCACAGCTTCTGGCACACTGTAATTTGGAGTGACGAGACCAAAATAGAGCTTTATGGCCACAACCATAAGCGCTATGTTTGGAGAGGGGTCAACAAGGCCTATAGTGAAAAGAATACCATCCCCACTGTGAAGCATGGTGGTGGCTCACTGATGTTTTGGGGGTGTGTGAGCTCTAAAGGCACGGGGAATCTTGTGAAAATTGATGGCAAGATGAATGCAGCACGTTATCAGAAAATACTGGCAGACAATTTGCATTCTTCTGCACGAAAGCTGCGCATGGGACGCTCTTGGACTTTCCAGCATGACAATGACGCTAAGCACAAGGCCAAGTTGACCCTCCAGTGGTTACAGCAGAAAAAGGTGAAGGTTCTGGAGTGGCCATCACAGTCTCCTGACCTTAATATCATCGAGCCACTCTGGGGAGATCTCAAACGTGCGGTTCATGCAAAACAACCAAAGACTTTACATGACCTGGAGGCATTTTGCCAAGACGAATGGGCAGCTATACCACCTGCAAGAATTTGGGGCCTCATAGACAACTATTTCAAAAGACTGCACGCTGTCATTGATGCTAAAGGGGGCAATACACAGTATTAAGAACTAAGGGTATGAAGACTTTTGAACAGGGGTCATTTCATTTTTTTCTTTGTTGCCATGTTTTGTTTTATGATTGTGCCATTCTCTTATAACCTACAGTTGAATATGAATCCCATAAGAAAAAAAAGAAATGTGTTTTGCCTGCTCACTCATGTTTTCTTTAAAAATGGTACATATATATTACCAATTCTCCAAGGGTATGCAAACTTTTGAGCACAACTGTATTATGTGTATTTTGATAGTCTTGACACAGTCACAAAGTTTGGTTCCTGTACGAAAAATGATGTGGTATTTAAAAATTATTACCTACCTCTCCCGGGTCAAAAATGACCCAAACGCAAAAAAAAAAAAAAAAAAAAACATTGTGATTGTGATTGTGATTACAATATAAGTGATTTTGTCCGTTCTATAAACGCTAAACTACACATCGTTTTAAATGTCTAGCCACAAGATGAAATATTAAACATGTTAACATGATATTAGGAAGATAACATCCCTTGCTAACATTATCTGTATAAAGTTATGTCCAATACCAGGATTACAGGGTTTCGTTGTAATGACAACAAAGTTAGAATATTGGATATAGCTTTGCAAAGATAAGGTTTGTAAGCGATTTAATCACACTAAAATCATGTTAACATGTATAATGTTTATGTCTTGTGGCTATACTTTTGAATCTATGTGTATTTTAGCGTTTATGGATTGGCCCCATTGACTTCCATTGTAAGAGCCTCACTGTAACAGCATTTTTTGCTTTTTTTAAATAAAGGAGGGGCGAGACGAAATAATTTTTAGTTGAAATCAACATTATGCCACAAATGCTGTATATATTCATCTCATGGGGTGGCTGTGGCTCAGGTGGTAGAGTTGGTTGACCACTAATCACAGGGTTAGTGGTTCAATTCCCAGCCCATGTGACTCCATATGCTGAAGTCTCCTTGGGCAAGACACTGAACCCCAAGTTGCTCCCAATGGCAGGCTAGCACCTTGCATGGCAGCTCTGCCATCATTGGTGTGTGGGTGAATGAGTCACAGTGTAAAGTGCTTTGGAACCACTAAGGTTAAAAATAAAGGCACTATATAAGTGCAGACCATTTAATGTTTCTGTGTGTATATTTTAATGTGTCTTTACATTACTTTCAGCAATCTGCCTAAAAGTGTCCATATTAAAATCCACCAACTTCAGGATCCCGAACGAGAACCAGAAGAGGATGTGCATTAGGTATGGACATTGCTAAGAAAAACTGTAGTGGAAACTGTTTAAACATGTTCTATTTATGTACTTTGTTCTATTTATTTTTTAAGGAAGTTGTATGTTTACCTTTTAATTTTTTTAGTTCCTCTTCAGAGGACTTTTTAATGCATAGCATGTATATGAAATTCGTCATTATTTAATTTTGCAGTGTGTCAATTTGTAAACATAATGTGGTTTGTTAGACCTCAGTTTAATCTTCCTGCTTCCTTCACACAACTTCCTGTTGGTGTGTTCTCTTGAAATCAAAGAAAACAGTTCAGTTTATAACCGTTAACACCTGTTCATGACCGTTATCTTGAGTTTGTTCATTGTTAATATTTGTCACATTTTTCAGTTAATACCGGGATCCTCTCTGTGAACCACATTGCAAAAATGACTGTTGCATTTTATATGTTATTAAACATTTAATTTGTGGTCACACATGACTAAGCACCTGTGTTCTGAAAACAACCCATAGATAGTTTATTGATTTTAATCACAATGTAGTGCAACTGTTACATACCGAGTTGAAGACATGCCACAAATAAAACACAAACCTCATATTGCACAATTAAATGACTGCTTAAATTTGGCTTAACCATATTAGGTACAAATTTTACAGGGCACAGATGTACACTATATATTGGCCGTTTGCATTTTACAAAGATGCGCCTGTTCCATGCCGGAGGGAGTTTGTTTGTTGCCATTTATGTGGCGAGCAATAAATCTGCCAAAGTTTTAATAAATCTGGGAGATGTTTTTCAATCTTAGGTAAACAGCAAATATTACAAAATAATAAAAAAAAAACTATTTAATTTCATTTTGAGGGATGCAGTGGCGTTAAAAATGATTTGAAATGCTTGGAACTTGAGTAGAAATATCATTTTTACAAAATCACATCAATAAAAATGCAGCACACTAAGAATAAACGTGTACCAAACACATTTGGCGGCTTTTTTGTAACACTAGGGGAAGTAAATCTTTTATTAAATGCCCTCCGGGGAAAATCGCTTAAAATGTTATATTGCCCTTTCTGTATTATTACTGAAAACAAATTCACAAGCAACCATTCATGCATGATGACGACAATGCGTAAATGAAAGAAAACAAATATTATAATAGAAAATATTTTTTATGTTAGCTGTGATGGTAGAGCAGCAATACGTTGTTAAACCTAAGAAAAAAGGATTTGTTTGATTGGTTACTAGGTCCTCGTGTCAGTGCAAAATATAGTGAAACCAGTAAAAGCTAATGATAGAAGCCAAATAATGTGAGTTGGGGTAGTAACATGTGCCTTACAGAAAGCATTTACAACATACATTGTAAGTCTTTTGAGAAGAAACATGCACCCAAAGGTGGACATCTAGTGGATAGATGAGTAACAAATGTAAATCTCACACATTAGTATTGGTATCGATACTATCATTTATATAAGGCCTCCCTTGTATTATTTGACAAGGTTGCCAAAATGAAGAGAGAGAGAGTAGATTTTTACACTTAGGACATGCATGCAAATAACTTACATCTATATTCTCAAGTACAAGCACATTTGGAAGGAGGGTCGCATAAACCTGTCTACCCTCCTTAATTTTGAATATTGAAGTTCAACAGACTGATTTTCATTTAGATACATTTAGTGTGACATTTTGATTTCGGTTCCCAAACTACTGCGTGAAATACTGCAGTAAACGAAGTGTGCGTGATCTGGCGATATTGCTACTAGAAATGAAATACGGCGGATCACTTCACTAATGATGAATGCGTGAAAACACCTGGACTTGTTTGATTTACACGTCTCACATTGTTGCATGTTGGAAAGTAAACGTATATACTCTAAACTCTTAGCATTTAACATTCTCATGCATACTAGTTTTTTCGATCACAAGAAGAAAGTTCATTTAAAAGTAGTCCAAACATGTTAATCTTGTGGAAATGAGTGGAAACGGATATTAATGTATTCAGTCCGGAGCATGCTAGCATGCACACCCTCACTTCTGCATGTCGCATTGCAACAGCAGTACGATGGACGGGTCGCTCTTCGCCGCTTCTTTGAACTCATCTAGTGTGATTTGGTCGTCGTTGTTTTTATCCATCTTGCTGAAGATTCGATCCACTCTCTGCTCTGGTGTCAGACCATCCTCATTCATCTTCATCATGATCACCGTGCCCACCATTTTATAAATCGCCTTTACACAAGAGGGAAAAAGATGATATCTTTGCTTTAATGGCATTACATTAAAATAGGCATTAAGATATATTTTGTATACACATTGAAACCTTTTTTATAGTCACTTTCCACGAATACAGTACACTTTGATGTCCCAGTACTTTCGTTTACAGCATTAGAAGCAGTTTTTCATAGTGAGAACTTTTAAATATGTTACATTTATTTAACATAAAAGGACAACAGCATGAAAAATATGTCGTTTTAAACTAGGGCTGTCAACCGATTACATTTTCTAATCTAATTAATTACATGAGATGCTGATTAATTAATCAAATTAATCACATATATCAATATTTGCTGGAAAAAGGCCTCTAAATATTATCACTAATATAAAAATAAAAATATAAAATAAATAATTTTATAAAAATACTAAAAAACTAAAATAGCTTAAGTTGGTGCTTTTAGCTTATTCTTTAAAATAATAACCCCAGGGGGGGCCTGGGTAGCTCAGCGAGTATTGACGCTGACTACCAACCCTGGAGTCGTGAGTTCAAATCCAGGGTGTGCTGAGTGACTCCAGCCAGGTGTCCTAAGCAACCAAATTGGCCCGGTTGCTAGGGAGGGTAGAGTCACATGGGGTAACCTCCTCATTGTCGCTATAATGTGTGGTTCGCTCTCAGTGGGGCACGTGGTGAGTTGTGCATGGACACGCACTATGTCTCCATGGTAACACGCTCAACAAGCCACATTATCAGATGGGCGGATTGACGGTCTCAGACACGGAGGCAACTGAGATTCGTCCTCCACCACCCAGATTAAGGCGAGTCACTACACCACCACAAGGACTTAGAGCACATTGGGAATTGGGCATTCCAAATTGGGGAGAAAAGCAGAGAATCAGTGATTGTCTCAACTTTTTCCGCCCCTCATGTGTTTGCATCCCTGTGAGTTATAAACTTCAGACAACGATGACAGTTGGATTCATACTGGGTGATTTGGCCTTAATACCTCAGGATGTGAATTAAGTTTCAATAATTCAATGATTGGAGTCAGCTTATACCGTGGTTACCACATGTAGTATGTGGAAAACACAGAATCTAGTCATAAAAATGGCATTAGCGATAAAACGCAGAATGTCAAGGAATATGTCATTTTTGGATGTAAATTAATGTTTGAATTAATCTAATTAAATTTGTGATATGTCTTAGTGTGATAATTAAACTAAAAAAGTATCTGATTTCATTGAATAAAGAAATAAGCTGCAAGTGATGCACGCTTCAACATGAATGTGTAGAGCCGGCCGCTCATACAATGAAAACACCTCATCATGATCATCACGCGCGCTCTTGTGAGTGAAATGACAGAGAGTACTCTGAAGTGCGCAGCACATACAGACTATATATTTATTTCATAAAATCACAACTTTATGGGGATTAATAATCACACTGGGCCATAGAGCAAACTGCTTATCTGGAGGTGAGAAACTACTGTCAAAAAAACAGAGAAACGTCTAAATAAAAGCTAGATTTAAATGTGTGTGTTTTTGCTCAAATATTACACTTGCTGGGCGCATAAAATGTCCTGGAAATGTCCCTTAAAATTGTGCCTTGAAAAGAGAGGGAACCCTGAATTTCCACTAAGTGGTGCTAAAAGTGAGTTAAATGTTCTCCCTACCCTAAACCTAAACCTAACCGATAAGCAAATGTGACATAAAGAGCAACCACTTCATTTTGTGGTGCTTTTATGACACTTATGGCTCACGTGTCGACTCGCACACTCTTCAGGACTCGTACCCTGGTACTTGAACAAGCTTGTAAATGTTGTTCGGCTATGTAATGCAAACGTTAAAATGTATCGCCTTACAAGTCATGCACTAAAGTAAAAGTGTTTAGATGTCATAAGGTTGTGAGAGGAACAGAACAAAAAGTAAGTGTTTATGAACTGATAATCTGCCGTTTTACTCGTGATTTGTGTGAAAGTGAATAAAAGTCATTGTTTGCTTTAGCACCTCTAGTGTTCATTTCACCAGGAAACTCATGCGATGCATACAATGAGCCATATAAAAATCATTTTGCAAAAATGTAAGTATAGTAACTTGATTCTATGAGATCTGGTTGAGTTAAACACAGTTCATCAAGTGACATTCATTTCATGCCAAATAAACTTGTTTTAAAGCTTTCGGTCATCTCCGTACCTCTATAATCTCCAACATCTCTACTCGAGTGATCTTGCCGTCTCCATCCAGGTCGTACATGTTGAAGGCCCAGTTGAGCTTTTGCTCGAAGCTTCCTCGTGATGTGATGGACAGGGCACAGATGAACTCCCTGAAGTCAATGGTACCGTCACTATTCTTATCAAAGGTCCTGAATGCATGCTGTGCAAATTTCGATGCGTCACCATATGGGAAGAACTGCAAGGGGAAAAACAAACAGGATTCCAAACAATTGATTGGTTTGGCAATCTTTTCCATGTATTTACTAGAGTCATGGTCCTTAATCTTTCAGGTCATAATAATTTGTACTTTAATTGGTACCAAATGGAATTGCACAAATTATGACTGTTTTCAAACATGTTTTCTGAACATTCTCCTCTTCTTCCTTTGGTCAGACAAATTGATAGTTCCGCCCCAAACTCATGCCATTGGTTGAGCCAGTGTTGTTATGTCAGTCTGGTCAGGATGCTCAAAGGATAAACATTAAAGGGATAGTTCACCCAAATATGACAATTCTCTCATCATTTACTCACCCTCATGCCATCCCAGATGTGTATGAATTTCTTCTGCTGAACACAAAATTTTTTTGTAGAAATTCTCCGCTCTGTAGGTCCATACAATGCAAGTAAATGGGTACCAAAACTTTGAAGGTCCAAAAGCACATAAAGGCAGCATAAAATTAATCCATACGACATGGTTTAATCCATGTCTTCAGAAGTGGTATGATAGGTGTGGGTAAGAAACAGATCAATATTTAAGTCCTTTTTTTACTGTAAATTCTCCACTTTCACATTCTTTTTTTATTTTTGGCAATTCGCATTCTCGAGCCTGTCGCCACCTACTGGGCAGGGAGGAGAATAACAGTAAAAAATAACTTAAATGTTCATCTGTTTCTCACTCACACCTATCACATAGCTTCTGAAGACATGGATTTAAACACTAGAGTTGTATAGATTACTTTTAAGTTGCCTTTATATGCTTTTTGGATCTTCAAAGTTCTGGCCACCATTCACATGCATTTTATGAACCTACAGATTTGAGATATTCTAAAAAATCTCAGTTTGTGTTCTGCAGAAGAGAGAGAGAGTCATACACATCTGAGATGGCATGAAGGTGAGAAAATTGTGAGATAATTTTCATTTTTGAGTAAACTATTACCTTAAACCAAAAAACAAAAAAAAACAACAAAAAAAACAAACAAACAAAAAAAACAGAACAATATTTTGGAAGCACTACTGAGACACAATGTTTATACTTTCAGGGGGAAATCCTTCTACAAATTGCAAACTTATGGTTGCCCCTGCATGTTAGGCTGGGGTAGACGATAGTATTCATGAGAAGAGGGAATTTTAACCATTACTGATTGTTTTCAGTTTTGCAGCCACACCATGTTCTTCATTTTGTCAGAAGCATCCCTTGTCAAACTATTTATAAATAAATAAATAAATAGGTATCACACAGTGGGTAACAAGAAATAAAAGTGCATCTAAAAGTGTGTTTTCAGTAAGGTCCTCACTCACAAATCTCACAATGTCACAGCAAGTCTATGAATAACATTTCACAGACTGCAGTTTTGATGGAAGATCTCTTCAGTAAAAGGTTTTTTTTTTGAAGTGTGCAATCTTACAATTTTACTCTGAAATTAGAATTATTTTGCTCTCATTTTTCTGACTTTTTATCAGATCAGAGCATATCATTGTTTTAAAACTGGAACATTTGCCGTATGTGGCTACTTGCAACAAATAATCAACAAATAAATTTACTTATTTTCCTTTCAAAATGCATTTATTTATTTCTTAGGAAAGAAAACAAAACAGTATGTAACAATGTAATGCTTTATTAACACTTTCCAAACAAAGTCTTCCACAGTATAAAGATAGAAATGCACTAAAATATCATCAATTCAAGTAACATTAAACATTTCTCAAAGTCTAAGTGGGAGTTTGACTAATTGAAAGAAGTAGTCCCCACATATGTTGCATTTTCATTGCAATGGGCATTAAATCTCTGAAGCTCTCATCCTCCACAATATTAATCAGCCGGCAGACTGTGGCTATCCACTTTCCTACAGCAATCGTGAAGCCACGTTCAGAGTCAAGCGCCGCTTTGAACTCCACATGAAAAGCGCTTCCAGACAAAAACATCTCATTCTGCGTTTTGGTGATAGTTAAGACTTCTGTGCTTCTGTGGTAATTAAGATGTGCCTTACTTAGGCCGAAAAATACTAGGTTTCTGTCACAAGTTCCATCTAGGCTTGTTTTGTGTAACAAATTAAGTAAAAGTCAAGTTTATTTATAAAGCATTTTAAAGGGATAGTTCACCCAAAAATGATAATTCTCTCATCATTTACGCACCCTAATGCCGTCTATAACTCGTATGACTTTCTTGCTTCTGTGGAACCTAAACACAGACATTTTGGAGGATGTATGATGATTTTTTTGTCCGTACAATGTAAGTCAATGGGATCCGAAACTCTTAAGCTCCAAAAAGGTAATAAAGGCATCATAAAAGTAATCAATATGACTCAAGTGGTTTAATCCATGTCTTCTGAAGTGATACGATCGCTTTGGGTGAGAAATAGCTCAAAATTTAAGTCCTTATTCACTATAATATGCTGCCTTTATATTCTTTTTAGAGCTTGAAAGTTTTGGACCCTATCGACAAAAGCACATCATACATCCTTCCAAATATATTTGTTTGTGTTCCGCAGAAAAAGAAAGTAGTACGAGTTTGACATACAAGGCATGAGGGTGAGTAAATGACGAGAGAATGATCATTTTTGGGTGAACTATTCCTGGAAATTAAGTTCAGATTAAAACGAGACAAACATAAAAACAAGAACTCAGACAAACTAGAAAAGCATTTCAAAAAGAAAACAATAAACTAAAACAATAAAAGCACACAATGACCAAAGAGAACAAATGAAGAAAGAAGGTCTGTAGCACAAATGATCTTATGTGCCAGAGTTTAATACTTAGGGTTAGGGGTTTATTAAAATCTCTAACCCTAAGTAAGAGCAACAGCACTATTGTGGTTTGATGTTGACTGGCTTCCTAAAAAGTCGATTGTTTCTCACCTTCACATAGAGTTGCTGGAACTCATCCAGGTTCAGTCGACCGCTGGGACAGTCTTTCAGGAAGCCCTTGTACCACTGCTTGAGCTCATGTTCATTAAATTCTGTGTTCTTCACGAGGTCCTCCATCACCTCAGGGGTCAGTTTGCTATTCTGTTTTCCCATGATTACTGCATCACAAATAAGGAACTATTATGCTGATGGAAAGTTCTCCTAGATGCATTTTAATCAGGGATGCAAGTTTAGATTGAAACTATTTATGGAAACGTCATCTTGATTGTTATTTTCACCTCCAGCAGTTGCTCTGCTCTTGTAATAGGTTGCTGTGATTAAAATTGAAATGGTATAAACATTAATGAATAATTCTAGAAAATCTATTACGCATAACTTTATTAAGTAATAAATGTTTCTAAAACAGAAGAGGATCCATGTCCAGAGTTTGTTTGAAAAGCCTTTTTGTAATTTTGCAAGGGGTTAATTGAAAAATAAAGTTGTCAGAGGTGATTAAAAAATTAGAAATCTTTTAAAAATCTAGATTTAAAAACGTGTCAAATTCGTAGAAATGTAATCTTTGTGTCAGATTTTGTTTCATAAATCTTTGAAAAACATCTATAGCATTTTCTAAAAAAAAAAAAAAAATTTAAAATGTTTTTAAAAAAAACATTTAACGGCTTAAACTGTCATGTGGTGTAACCACCAAGTAAAAGGTATTAAAATCCTTTCCTTGCACCTTGAATACATGAGAGAATATGCAACTTTCTCTTAAAAATTTAAGGTAAAAAATATGAATTTTTGAGTCAAGAATATCAAGACGTTTTCTCAGTGTTACTACATATGTTCTGAACAAAATTTGCCTTTTCATAAAGATGTAAAGACATGTTATTTTTTAAATTCACACACATTCTTGAGGGTCTAAATGGGTCCTCTCTCTTTTTATATTTTATTTATTTATTTATTTATTTTTACAACAAACTGGCTTCCTGCATGTTGGTACACCACATGACTTTAATGTGGTGGAAAGAAGTTTTCACTTCTGCTGATTTTAATTTAGAAAATCATTGTACAACGGCATCTTTTTGAATGTAATATGGTAAGAATACTATATTTACTGTAATAAATAAATAGTGAGAATCATCAACAAGAGGAATAGTAAAAGCAAAACATCAGAAATGATAAAATGTTTTTTAGGTGTCCTGACATTTTTTTTTTTACAATGCAAAAAAAAAAAAAAAAAAAGGTCTAAAACGTAGGCTTCGTTTTCTTTATGCAAAACATAATTTCACCTTTTTTTTCTTCTTTTGATTTGAGGTCAAATGTGACCAGGACATTTTCTTGACAGGTTTTGTGAGAATCACCCACTACAAATGGGACATTAAGGACTTAAAATATAACAATTTATATAAATGTTTTACCTAAAATCTTGATGCCTTTAAAACAAACCCATGGACATACATCATCTACTCAAAAATAACTGCAAAAGCAATAAAAAATCTATTAACAAGCAGCTTCACACAATTATTACAAAAGTACGTGTTCATTAGTATCTCTCCGTATTTAATTACACTGTCAAGTGACCACAGCTATGTTAAATGTGATCAGATTATTCAAACCAGTCTGGCTGTATTGTGTTTCCCTAAATAGATCTAAGCCACAAGAGTTTGTGTGTAAATGGGCATCAGGTAAAATAGGCAACAAATGGGGAGGGGATGAAGAGGAGCTTATTATTTCCATGTGGAGCATCTGTCTGCTGCATCAAATATGAGCATGAAAACCAGAACAGCCTCAAACACGTTTTATAAGAATGCTGCTTAATTAAAGAAATGGTCATTACTGCTAACCCAATTGTCTCTCTTATGTAATAGCCAAGTGCTGAGGCTTTTTCATGCACCAATGGCTGCACAAATGACCTTGAAAAAGGAAAGAAATGCACAGTGATTTAAAAAATCATAAATCTCAAATGTAGGATTAAAGAAGACTTATAACCTTGAGGAGACCACTGAATTCTGTAAAGTGCCACCATTCATGTACTGGATTAGATGTCATAAATAATGTGCCCTATGCCATGTAAGCCTTGATATGGGGTAAAACCTCATTTCGGTATACATCTAATCAATCCTACTTGCCAAAGAATAATTTTTTATTCATTTTAATGTTGAAATGAGTGAATTCGGATCATTTTGACACAGCCCGCAGAGAAAAGACGCAGTCACATTTGTTTGTGCATTGCACTGCGCTAAACTCAAATAAAAAGCAGGATGAGAAGCACCAAAGCATCTCTTCACTTCCTTACGCAACACGAATGCAATTGTGACGGTGCAATGTGTGCGTTTCAAATGCGTCGAGTCAAATATATTCTCATACTCCAATAATGATTCAATTAAAATATACTAATAACGTGCGCAGAATGCTGTAATCAGGCCATGTATAACGCAGTCATGCAAGTGTGTGCAGAACGCAATTCATCCATCCATTCATGCATTCATTCCTGGCGTTTTCAGAAGAGATGTAACCCTGATCATTTCATTGCAATTAACAGCAAAAGAAAAAAAGATCAATCTCTCGCCGCTGTACATGCATGCATCCGCCTCTTTCTTACCTTCAAGTAATTTGGAAGAGGCTAATAGAAATGTATGGTGGTGCTCAGAACCCGTACGCTTTTGCGTGTGCCGAACACAAATTCCTCGGATTCGTCGCCTTTACTGAATGCCAAATAATGTATAATGTGTAATTCCTTCTGCCACGAACCGTCTGCCGTCTGTGAGTGCGCTATGCGACGCAAGACATGCGGCATACACGGAGCATCAACACATCATCACCACCGCGCTACTGCTGTGGAGCCTCGCGTGCGTTTGCGCAAATTGTATGCTTGCAACCCTGCTCTTAGCGTGCTCGTGTCAGTAAACAATCTATTAAGCATCATACAGAGTATGCATGCTTTAAATGCTGTTGTGCATGGGAGTCTGTTGGTGAATGTCTTTATTTTACACTGTGCATGACACCATGCATTAAGGGTCTATATTACCATCTCAACATCTTTAAATTGCATTGAAAATCTGGGTTTTAGATTATGCATTAAGTGATTTCATAGTAATGCAGCAGAGATAACTTGTAGCTGTGACGTGCACAGAAGGGGGGCAGAAGGGGCACAATCCCCTGCCCCTTTCCTTCACAAATCTAAAGGTGCCGTTTTGGTTGTCCAGAAAAAGTACAGTTAAATGAAACAAAATCAAAATCTCGTAATAATCTTAAAATAACATTGATAATGTGTTATTATTAGATTTATTTGTAAATCGTGTGCGTGTTAATGATAATTAAGTGGAGGTGCCTTTAAGAGCGTGTGCTACAGCAGATTCCAATCACAAGTGATCCTCCCTATGCCCTATAGTCACTCCAAAGTGCAGAGCCTTGAAGTGGGTACTCTGAAGGAAAATGGCATTACTGTATGAATGTACCCTTCGCTAACAGTTTTGTGGAAGGGCCCTTCGAGAAATGATGCATTTTCTCACTTCTGTTTTGAACGAGCTTTCGAGTGGCATCCTCTCCCACAGCAATGCCCTTCAAGGAAGCAAAAATTGCAGTTTGGAATTCGCCCCGGAACATCGAAGTGCCGTTATCTCAGATGAGTAACAGGGCAGATAAAAGTCCACTTCACATGTTGAAAGTTCATCAAAAGAATAAAAGTCGATTGCTTCCGCATTTCCGATATCAAGCACCTGCAGTGTAGACAGCTTTATTAATTATAATGAGAGTGGTCGTGTCGCATTCAGTACTATCTTGACACTATCATTGTATCATGGTTCCACCATATTATTGCTCTGAGGTCCTGTATATTTATAAACGTTAATGACAGAATACAGTAAAATACCATTATATGAATATTAAAAGAAATAAAGAGAAAGTAATATAAGAAGTTTCATTTATTATAGGATGAAGTGAGGGAGCAGAGATGAGAGAAAATAAAAAGAGTGATGAGACAAGAAAAACATTAGAGCCCTAAAAAAAAAATTGACACTGTACCGTTACCAGGGTAATACCATGGTACTGAATGATTGTTATATTCATTGCTGATACCGTCATGGTACTCCAAGGTACTTTAAAAAATACCATGGTTTTACTATGACACATGTAAAAAACATGGGGTTATCATAGACCATGTCTGAAAATCAAAAAAAGTGTAATACCATGGTGCTTTTTGTGAGAAATATAACAGAATAGGCTATTACTTGTGATAAAGGAAAAAAAAAAAATTATGTACAGTATAATTACTAATTAAAAAAAAAAAAATCAATGCCCTTATTTATCCTTCCGCCCCTGTCCCTGCTGAGGTCTGTGCACATTAATGACTTGTGGTTTTCATTAAGGGTTTGAAGTGAAGGGCAGGATTTGTTTAATCAGTTGCAAACATGGTCTGTTTCCTTTTCATATCTTATTCTCAACAGCTGTCTAAGCTAATTAAGCAGTGCAACTGTTTATAAACAATTTTATGTTCAATTTAATTCAAACTGCTTTTAATTGGCTTGAATATTTACAAGTAACCTTGTGTTTTCAAAGTTTTCAGTTTCTGATACTGAAACATTTTGTGTCTGTACACTCTTGGAAGAAATATTTCCATATTGAACCCAAAAGAGTTCTATCGCTGGCTTCGTATTTGGAACCCCTAAAAGGTTCTATATTGAACCCTTCTTAAGGGTTATATCAAAAGGGTTCTTTGAGCCAGGTGAAAAGGTTATAGAACCCAAAAGAACCTTTTTTTTCTAAGAGTGTACACTAAATAATGCTATCCACAATATTTTCAGCGAGTCCACTGTATTTTGCTAGGTGGGCAGAATTTCCGGTTGGCTAGCGGAAGTGCGATTGGTTGGCGTTTTGTGTGTAGCTGGTCACTGCTTGCTTGCGTGTCATGCGGTTAGAGTCGTGCTTTTTAAATGTTGTAAGATCTCTTTAAAATTCCCCTGACAATGTGCGCAGTTAATGGTATCCTAATAATCAATTGAAACTAATGTTTTATCTAAAACAGCAATGTTATGATCAGAAACCACTCGCAAAGCAAAGCACTCCTGTCCCAGATGCTGCTTCTCCCATCGGCTGCCTACAGAAGGATTGACTTAGGAACACCTGTTTGAAAATGTCACGGTCCTGTCACCTTGTCAGGTTGGATTTTGTCTGATGAGGACCATGGCATCATCGTCACCTGTCTGTCTTGTGTTTCATGTACATTCTTTGTGTGAGCGCATGGGTCTGGTTGTTAGTTACCGCCATGTGCTCTCCGGTGATGTCACGGCCCTGTCACCTTGACAGGTTGGGGTTTTGTCTAATGAGGACAAAACATCATCATTTGACATCGTTCCCTGTTTGTTTTGTTCCAAGCATGTTGACGTTTTTGCCCTCATGTGTTTCAGGTGCCGCTGGCATGCGGAATCAGCGTTTCCATGGGAACCCTGATTGTTTCCATAGGAACACTGATCATGCCAACTTTCAGCTGTGATCGGCACTTGCCACTTGTTTGTTCATGCCTATATTAATCCCCTCATGTGTCATGTCCTTTGCTGGATTGTCTGATTAAATGTTTGAATGTTTAATGTTGCTCAGTGTTGACTGAATGTTTGAGCATTGTTGTATGATGTTGAGTACCAACCTCACTCTCTCTGTCTAGTTGGTCATGTCTTGCGTATCTGTTGGTTGGTGTCGGGTTGCCTTCCAGTTTTGCCGCATGTCAGCTGGTTTTCCACGGAGGATACCTCGTCTCTGCCCGCGTGTTGGGAGTAAGATCGCCCATCTAAGCTGGCCATTGTTCTGCACCTCACTAAGCTTCAGCAGAGGATTCTGCAAATCTGTTCCTGACTTTCACAATGCACACACTCATCCCACGAATATGCTCTTCACGGATTGCCCCTTGCACAGCCATGACGCGCATGCTATCAGAGATCGCTTCCTGCTGCTGCAGCTGGTGCTGGGATCTTCAACATTCCACGCTTCAGTGACTGCTCTCTTTTGTTGTTAATAAATCCTTAAAACGTTTCCTCTGCTCTTGGGTCTGTTTGTTCTTACTTTCGCTCATTAAAGAAAAAGCTTGGAATAATGTGTTTGCATGCTCTTTTCACTTTATTGGCAAGAACACAACAGTGGGGATTGCTTATATTATCCACCGTTTCGTTCTGGCTACGATAGATGTCCAGAAACGGAGCGCAATTAATTACATAAACGATGTATAACAACGTGTGTATAAATTAGGGTGACCAGACGTCCCTGTTTTCTGGGGACAGTCCCGGTTTTTGGTGATCTGTCCCCAACTGCAGCTGTCCCTGGAAATGTCCCCGTTATTTCAGAGCATTCAAAACAGCCCGCATAGTGAATTATATTACATGGCAAACTTAGCCCGAGCAGCAAAGCCTACCGTGTGCTATTTATTTTGATCAACAGAGAGGGGCTGTTTGCTATAGCAGCTTCAATTCATTCGTCTTCCTTCACTGATTACTTGGTTGGGCCTGTTTTGCCATTAAGAACTGGACCAGGCAATTGAAGAGAATTGTCATCATTGTTATAAACTTCAAGATAAGGCACATACTAGCTATTTATGTTATAAAGTTATATTGTTATGTATTTGATAACAGGTTCTGAACTCGGCGGGGGATTGTATTGAAAGTTTGGCCTTCATAATGCTGGAATTCCCACATAGACTATAACATGCTGATGAAAAGAAGTCAAATTAATCCCCACAGATGACCATATAAAATCAATAATTGTATCTTTATTCAGTGTGTGTTGTGTATATCAGCGCTATCGGCCCACCACCTCCTCTCCCTCCCTCCTGCACTAGTAATATCACACACTGACTAAAGAAAGCGCCTTCTCACATATTTGCTCATTTGTTGTTTTAACATATACCCGAAAGAAGAATATGACATTAATAACATGGAAAAATAAATTAAAATGTATAATAAAATATCTGTATAGTTAGTCAGTACATCACAGCATTGCGCCTTGCCGGGAAACACGTGACTGAAAAGAGCACCATATGCATAAGACTTGATCAAAATAAAATGTGGTCATTAAGAAAAACAGGTCCGTATGAAACAATTAGGTAAAATAGTATTATAATTATTATCATTACTAGACCACTAAAATTATCAACTTTACCTCCATGTTTGAATTTCATTGAGACAAAGTCTACAGTATTCAATAGAGCATGATATACCACACCGTAAAAATTATTTCCATGATTTGTTAACTTTATATTTTTTGCCAAATCAACTTAGATTCACTAATGTGTTCAGATAACAGAAGAATTTGTGTTTTTATTGAGTAAACTAATGGCACAATGGCAATGCACTGATATAATGTAGAAAAATAAAATAAAATAATAATAATAATAATAATTCCACTAACTGTTATTTACTAGACTTTTTATTCAAATTATTATTTATTTATTTTATATTATTATTGCATTTTATTTTAAATTAGCTCAAAATTTTAAGGCAACCAGATTACTTTAAGTTAAACCAAAATTATTTCTTACAGTGCATAGTTTAGCATATTACCACATTCACCATGGTCAAAATACATTAAACCCGATTTGTCCCCTTTTTTAATAAGTAACATGAAATTTCAATGATCTATTGACCACTGAACTTGAAATGTCCCCGTTTTTCATTTCAGGAATCTGGTCACCTTAGTATACATATGTTGAAAGTTCATTAGACATTTTGAGAATTTGTTCATTTCTATTCAGCGTTGGGCTTTGTGAATGCTTCACGTGTTTTTAACATGTAATGGCATTATTACTGAGTATAAAAAGGAACTTTGTTTTTCCTGAACTGTCTGTGAGTAGTGATGATGTTTTCAACTGTTTTCATGCTGTAGGCTAATGCTAAACTGAAATTTTACAGGTGAAGACCATAATGTTTAGATGAGACATGTACAGTAGTGATATGTTTTATCACATTTGAAATTAATTGTATTATGATTTTCCTCTTTCCTGAATTTTTCCTGCCTGCAGTTCACTTTCTTTTGAGTGTCTTTGCAGAATGTGCTTGTCTTCCCTTAAGGGGAAAAGGTGATTCGGAAAACAGCGTGGACATTAATTCAGTATAAATTAAATTTATTTATACAGTGCTTTTAATAATACATGCTGTTTTATAGTTGCTTTACAGATAACATTGCACTCTAATGTATGTCCAAATAAATATGTTTATTTGTATTGCATGTAGTTATTTTTGTATGTTACAGTTTATTGTGTGGCTGCTAAGACATCGTTATTTCCTACACAAGAACAATATGTAAACTAACAATTATAAAGCTAGATTGAGCTTACCACACATTCATCTCCTGCAAAATGATTGTATTTTATTCGAAAAATGGTAGCATGACAGTCTCATCGCCTGAGTCCTGTAATACACGTGCATCCTGCTGTCTGGACCTCCCCTGTATCAGCAGTAAGTACATTTCGGTACAACAAACTCTTCAGGTTGTGACTAGAGTCAATATATGCTTTTAATATAATCATAATGATCTATAGTTCTCAAAACATGTCCAAATTTACAGCTGTGAAGGCGCTAATAGGCTACATAGCTTTTCAGGTTAGTCTGCTCAGGTTCTTCCATCGATGGATAAATACTCAACAATATAACTAAATTGCTTCTATTTACGATATTTGGCCATCATCCTCAAACCCACAATCATTAACAGATAGGTGAGGAAGAACAATATCGCCTCACTATAATTCTGTGATCAAGTTGCTGTCATTTTTAATGCTGCGTTAGTACATAACATAACGATTGTTTACGCTTACATAGCCCGCAAAGTGTCATGGGCATGTGGTTTGACATGTCAGATTATTTATGAATATTGAAATAGGCATGTCAGTTAGTTCATAGTTTAAAATATAGCTCATTAGGAGCATAAAATGTGCCCTTTTTATGCCTTTTAAAGATTTGATCCATCTGTCTTTAAATTATTTATCTTTTAAGAGAGTGTCATAAAAATTGCTTATTTGTGGCATAATGTTGATTACCACAACAATTATATAGACTTGTCCCTCTTTTTCCTTAAAAAACAAAACAAAAAAAGAACAAATTGGAGTTACAGTGAGGCACTTACAATGGAAGTGAATGGGACCAAGTTTTGGAGGGTTTAAAGGCATAAATGTGAAGCTTTTAATTTTATAAAAGCCCTTAGCCTGTTTTAATTCTTCTGTTAAAACTTGTGTATTATCTGTATTATTTAAATTGTCATTTTAAAGGCTGTTTTAGGGTTCACGACATTGCTTCGTCAAGGCAGCGAAGTTGTAAATTTGTTGATAACTTTATACAGATAAGGTCAGTAAGCGATTTTATCACACTAAAATCATGTTAAGCTGCATATTGTTTATGTCTTGTGGCTATACTTTTGAAACAGTGAGTATTTTAATGTTTACAGATTGGCCCCATTGACTTCCATTGTAAGTGCCTCACTGTTATCCAGATTTTTGCTCTTTTTAAAGGGATGAGTTGAAATACATTTTTGTGGTAATCAGTGTTGTGCCACTGAGCTTAACTTGTATTGAATCCGGAACATTCCTTTTAACTCCTCTATTTGGTTTCAAGTTGTTATCATGATTGAATACATTGAATACAAAAGTTGTGTCAAAGGAGAATGTCTTTAACTAGATATATTTCAGAGTCAGAAAACTACTGTGCTTTGGTCAAACATAAAAAAATGCTTACAAACAAACTTTGCCCCCTATCAACGACATTATTTTGACAGCAAGGAATAACTGACACTATGTAAAAGTAATGGAATTTGAAATTATTGGTAGAAAATTGCAAGACAATGGAGAAGCATTAAATGTTTATTAGTTTTAATCTTTCAGTGTAGAAAAGCTTTTCGGCAGGTCCCAGTTTCAGTCCCATGTATTTCATGATCTGATCACTCCTTAAAAGGAGCAAAGCGTTGCCATCAATCTCCTGTGAGAACAAAAAATAATGTGCAGAGAAAAAAAGTGAAGATAAAATTACATTTTAAAATACGGTACAAAACATGAACCAGTTAAATTCTTGAAAAGTCAGTTTAAACATCTTTTGAATGCACCACAACTTCACATGATAAATCACATGATATGCCAACATTTAAAAATGTTATCAATATATGCAAAGGGTATAAGCTTTGATATAATAAATGCTTCTTAACATAATATCTTTCTATGACATTTACAAGTCCGAAAAATGCTTTATGTGGTAGACATGGCACTTTGTTTCTGTGTGGAGTAAGGACCAGATTGATTCTGGCAATGCAGGGTTGCAGATTGTATTATTTTAGTAATGTTTAAAATGTCATGAACTACATATAAGATTAAATATCAAATACATGATCTGTTTATATGTTTCCTAAACACATCTACATGTGGACCCAACGTGTTGATATCAGCATCCTTGATAAACCAGATGACCAAGTGGAGGAAGTTCTTGGAATCTGGATATTTTATTGAAAAAGAGCATGAAAAACGGTTTGTCAGTGTTTAAAGATGAAATCAAATGAAATCAAAATTGGATTTTTTTGGCTTTCAGTCCACGTCTATTAGCTTTGAGGTCATCTACATGCAAGTGTACTACTGAAAGTTGACAAAAGGATCTTTTAGCATCTATCCACACTTAAATTTCCAGTCTTTCTCTCCCAGGTAAACAGTCGGAAAACACTGATTCTGCACTCACCGGCATATCCAATTTTTGGCAATCAAATGCCCTCTAGAATGAGAATATGCCTCCCCTTTATAGAGTTCCACCTTCATTTGCGTGACTAGCATGTAGCAAATCATGGTTGATGGATGTTACTTGAAGTAAAGGCTATCGGCTATTTAAAAACATTTCCCAACCCAACTTCCTGTTTTAACAGGAAAGAAAACTGCTGGTCATCAAGCCATTTTATGGGGTTTTTAAGCACAATATCACTTACTTTAGAGAATGCGGAAAGACCTGTTCTCTAAGGTTTTGTAAACAAAAGACTTGTATTGAAGCAGGATTTCCTTCATACCTGCTATGACATCTTCTGAGAAATGATTGGAGTTGAAGGGCATCCCGTATAAAGGACTGGTGACACCGTTTCTGGAGGGCCGTCTGCTTGAGTGAAACCCAAAGGGAGGTTTGGACTGATGGGATGAGCTTGATGTGCTGTATGCTGAATCACTGGGGTTCACAGAGGAGCGATGATGGCTCAACCCAGTAAATCTCGGGCTCTGGTGAGTCAGCTGGCTTCAGTGAAGTCAAGAGAAATCAAGTACAGTGAAGAATAAAATAAAGTTGAGAGAAATCAGTGTTTTCAGATAAACAGGAGGTTGTTTACACGGAAAAGGCTTTACAGTTGCATGTGTGCCAGCACTTTTTTAATGGAATACTTCACCCAAAAATTAGAATGTTGTCATTATTTACTCACCCCCATGTCATTCCAAACCCATATACTGTTATTTTTTTTCTGTGGAACACAAAAGGAGGCACCTTCTTCATGCAGCTCTTTCCCATACACATAACTGAATAAGTTTATAATTAATTTTGAATTTAAGCTTTAAAACAATTAATAGCAGATTTTTTGTTTAATGCACCTCAAGAAATATTGGCAACCCGGTCTCATATAATCATGTTACTATACCTACATTTTTGCAAAATGATTTTTATGTGGCTCATTGTGCCTATCGAAACTAGAGGCGCTATAACAACAACTACTTTTATTCACTTTCACACAAATCATGTGTAAAACTGCAGATTATCAGTTCATAACATTTACTTTTCGCCCAGTTTCTCACACAGTGTGATTTAATCACATCAAAAAACTTTTACAATAGTGCATGACTTGTAAGGCAACACAAATTAAAGGAATATTTCAGGTTAAGCCCAATCGACAGCATTTGTGGCATAATGTTGATTACACCCAAAAAAAAAAAAAAAAAAAAATCAAACATCTGGGTTACAGTGAGACACTACAATGGAAGTGAATGTGGTCCATATTTGGAGGGTTTAAAGCAGGGATTAAAAACGGTTCAAGGAATGAAAACTGAAAACGAACTGAATTTTTAGCAGAATGTAACCGAAAACCGGAACTAAGTTATTTTCAATTGTTCCGGAGTGAAAATGTTATTTTTAAATGCTGGTTACCAGTTATAACCTGTTAATTTAGTTCCGATCTTTTTTTTTTTCTTTCATGAAACTAAAGGCCAAAGAGTTTATCACAGTAAATGTTTTGAACTACACCACTTCATTTTGCCTGAAGAAATGAAAAATGTGCTTTGATCCTGAGGGAAACTGCTGCATCAAACATTTCTTTGCCTAATTTCCCGTTGTGGATGAAGCATTCTGTGAATGAAGACCTTTTTAATAACTATGTACATGCACGGCTAATCTAGATACAAGGAAAACATTATTAGAGGTAAAAAAAAAGTACTTTTCCCAGTGTTTTCCAAGTCCTCACTGAATTATTGTTAGAAATCATGCATTAATACAGATTTGATGCTGCCAGGTTATGATTTCTTTGCTGATAAATCCACCACACAGGAAAAAATGTAAATGCTAATTTTTGCTTATTTTAGTAAGGCAAGTGGTTTATTTTGGGCTTGTTTTTCCAGACAAGATTGATTCTCTTGCGAGATCTGGCAACACTGCAATTGGTATTTCACCCACCCTTAGCGCAGAGTACTGTCATTTTAAAAAGAACGTTATTAACCGTTCTTTTATTTTGTTCTAACCGGTAACCGAAAGGAGGCTGCGGAACGTTTGAACCGGAACGCAAAAATACTGCTCTTGCTCAGAATGAACCGAAATGAAAAATATTTTGTTTTTAGTTCCTGATTTAAAGATAGAAATGTGAAGCTTATAACTTTATAAAAGCACTTACATTGATTCTTCTGTTAAAAATTATGTATTATTTGAGCTGAAATCTTTTTTACAGTCATTTTGGGGTTTTAGGGTTTGTTGACTACATCGTCATGGTAACAAAGTTTTAAAATTGGTTATCATTTTAGGTTAGTAAGGGATTTTATCACACCAAAATAATATTAACACACATATTGTTTGTGTCTTGTGGCTATACTTTTGAAACAGTGAGGATTTTACCATCCACAAATTGGCCCCATTGACTTCAATTGTAAGCGCTTCATTGTAACCTTGATTTTATTTAGTTTTTTAAAGAAAAGGAGGGACGAGCCAAAATTAATTTTTGTGGTGATCAACATTATGTCACAAATGCTGTCGATTGAGCTTAACTTGTATTGAGCCCGGAATATTCCTTTAACGTTTGCATTACATAACCAACTACATAAACAAGCTTGTTCTGTCAAGTTGCACTTACGAAGGCTCCTGAAGAGCACGCGAGTTGAAGTGAGGTGCAATCGAGATTTATCAATTAGGTTTAGAATTAAGGTTTGGGGTAGGGAGGTCTGTTTTGTTGATTTAAAACTCAGTAGAGCATTAACCTTCAAAACCTCATCTGTTGTGGGTGAAAATGTCAATTCCTTGGAACTGCCGTGATAGCTGTAAGAAATCACGAAACATCATTTAATTTAATTATAATTTTATTTATTTACCACACATTATCAGTTCTTGCATGTATACAGTGAAATTCTTTTATTTTCACATATTCCAGCTAAGTTGGGGTCAGAGTGCAGGGTCAGCCATGATATGGCACCCCTGGAGCAGATAGGGTCAAGGGCCTTGCTCAAGGGCCCAACAGTGGCATCTTGAACCCCCAAACTTCTGATCAGTAACCCAGAGTCTTAACCGCTTAGCCACCACTGCCCCAATTTTGCCACCCTCGCATAATTTTCCAAATGGTACTCCTTGCATTGCTCTGCAGTCCCTTATCCTCTGTCCTCAAGATAATGAACTATGATAGATATATTTGGTAGCTACCACAATGTATTATAATAATATATTGTAATATTATCTCGCCGAATGAGGGACTGTATAGCTATAGCTGTGTCCTGTGTATGTACTGAGCTGACATCCCTAACAAGAGTGATGCATCATTATTATTGGCTTCAGCTGCCAGCAGGAGAACCAACAAACGTTTTAGTGTACAACCATAATGCGTAATTATAATAAAAGAACATTGGCCTACTCACTCTGGCACACTGACTAATCAATAATAGACACAATAGATAAATTGTGTGTAAAAGCTAGATGATAAATAGATAAATCTCACAAGATAATTTTCACTGTGAAACGGTCGATACATGAAATTCAGTGTAGGAAAATGAGAATCTGTTCAAAAGTCACCGTTTTTGGTGTACGAAAACTCCATACCAGTGTGGATAAGAGCTGTAATAAACACAAATAAACATAATTAGATTATAATGACATATATGGTTTTCACATGGACTGACCTTAAATTCTGTTTTCTCCCCCTTTTTTGGGGGGAAAAACCCATTGGAAGGAGGGACTCAGGATAATGATTTGGGAAATCCATTATGGTGTTTTTGTGCAGTGGGGGTCCGCCTTGCTTGCGTCTGGTACCTGTCCTGTCTGACTGTGGACGAATGAGTTGGTCAATGAAGCTGATTGCATTTCACTCCTGCTGTTTGCCCTTTGTGCTGAATCCACAAGAGCACACATTACATCTATAGACAACAAACAGAGAATATTGATGTGACAGACACTGGTCTTTAGGGCTGCCTCTGTCAAAATGTGATTTTTTTGGAGTTGGGGAAATATCAGGGAATGTTAAAAGTCGGATTTCCAGGCCTGGGAAAGTCACAGTGAAAAGAAATGAAAATTAATATAGTCATGGAAAAGTAATTGAACTTTCTATAATATACATTTTCCAAGTATCCCTCTACTTATAAATATTTAACCGGCAAGAAAAATCACCAGCCGTCACTATCATTACCATTATACAAACAATCTGATTCTCAATATTGTAATGCCAAAAAAAGAAGATATTAATTTAAACTGTTAGGCAGTGTTGGGTAAATTACTTAAAATAGTAATCCACTACAAATAACTAATTATTCCTCTAAAATTGTAATCATATTACTTTACTTATTACTTAATTCAAAAAGTTATCACATTTACTAATTACTTTACTTTAAAGTTACTTTCTAAAATACTTTTCTGCTCAACAAATTCAAAATAATATCTATATTTCTTTCTTGTTCATTGTTACACACAAGTCATACAATTTTAAGAATTTTAAATGTAATGCATTACACTACTTTTTACTAAACAGTATTTAGATTACAGTAACGAATTACTTTTTAATTGGATTACACCTAACACTGCTGTTAGGTATGCATAATTGTAATTATGAATGGCCAAATTACTCAAAATTATTAAATATTTAAATAATAATTTAATACATAATGAAATTGTTTAAAACTGAACAATCATGATTTACATACATTTTATAATTTATATAATGATTTATTTAAATATTAAAATTTGTAATATATATATTTTTTTTTGTAATTTGGTCCTTAATAGGTCTTTAATTTATTCCGATTTAAAATAAAAATGTACTGTAATTTAAATTTTTGCTGTACAAAAATTACTGTATTACAGAATTAACAAATACTCAAATTACTCAAAAGTAAAACATCTGAACACATTATGTAAATAAAAATTGTTGAGGGAAATGTGCTTGAATATCACAATGCAAGACATCATAATGGCAATGGTATTTTCCCCTTTAATTCAGGTTTTAAATGTGACCTGGACAAGTTTTCATGAAATTAACTTTTGTTTACTGAGAAAGTTGTTAATATTAAACAAATACATTTTGTTTTGGTGATCAAATGCAGCTAACCACAGTGAAATAAATACAGAATATGCAATATGTCAATCTTCATGAAAATTATGAAATCGCAAATCACAACCGCGTCTTTTTGAACAGCACGATATTAGTTACTGCTGTTGCTTTCCTTACACATTTGTAGTTTTCAGACTCTTATTTACCCTCTTTAACCAGGAAGTTGATTATTGCCTGATATGCATTTTCTTTAGGAATTCTTCTTCAATATAACCTCCCCCAAAATGCATGCATAGATGTATAGAACACTAAATCCAAACCGTTGTTTGGCATACATCCTGCAGAACTCGCATTAGACTAACGCATTCAGCTAAAGGGATATAAACAAGTGGTTTTACCAAGGATACACATGCATAAATGCACATCTCAATGCTTTCAGCATGCTCCTGCATTAAGCAGCGATGGACACTGGCTCTGTTGAGAATAAAAGCACTACACATAATTAGATACAATGCGTATGGCTAAAACTACCTTCTCACCTTACCTTCCACTCAAGGCATACAGGGAAAACGTCTAAGAAGAATGATGAAAGATGCATAGATGGATAGAAAGCTTTCAGAGTTGCTCCTGATCACCACAGTTAGCAAGGCAGTTCATGTGTCTACAGTATGCATGATGATGCTGTGAAATCACTGAACCACTGTTGTCATGGCAACAGACATCCAGAGCCTGGGCTACTTCCAATCACATTTTTTAATATACAGCATTCTTCTATTAAGATTATATAATGTCATATGAAAAAAGGGGAGACGTGCATTTTTACTTATATTTCAATGTTAACTATATTATTCAATGGGAGCATTTGGCTTTTTATGAAATCACATACATTGATCCAGACTTCTTTTACACATGGACGCACACATCAAGCTAACATGGATTTGTCTATTGTGTGCACATGAATGTGTGTTTGACTGTATGTGTGTAGAACTGATGTTTTACACTGTGCTTTGACAACATAAACCCAGTTTATTGTGCCAGTAAAGCATTGATTTTTGGATCTAGACATCTGTAACGTTTAACCACGCCCACCTTATGATTATTTAGAACGCATTTTTTTCCACAACTTTTTTTTTATTTCTTTATTCATATTACAAATAAATCTTATCTCCATAAATAAATGCCATACATAAAAAAGTTTATACACAATAAATAAAAATAGCACATTAGTAGTAGTAGTACTAGTAGTAGTAGTAGTAGTAGTAGTAGTAGTAGTAGTAGTAGTAGTAATAATAATAATAATAAACGCAGTCTAAAACAGATGTTATTTAAAATTCACTAAGCAAAAACAAGTCTTCCTGGCTTTGTTTTTAGAAACAAATGACAGACTTTAAAAAAAAATAAGGCCTGTCTGTAAATGTGTAAAATAAAGTTTTAAAACACCCCATATTTTAATATAATATTTCCATAGCAACAGAAACAAATAACTGATGTACATACATTTACACTACAGGTAAGACCACAAAGCTTATGAATATATAATGAAACGCAATCTAATTCATTTTCATGAGCCAAGCATAGGCCACGCCCACCTCCTGACTAATCCCCCGTCCTGTCAATAAAGCTTCCGCATTTTGAATCAACATGGCAGCCGGCAAAGCGTCCTTGGTGGCGCTTGTACTTCACTTCCATGTGAAAAATAAACTCCTATCGAAGTCAACTTGCTTTAGTGTTACCAGCTGTATTAGAAGAGGTAAGATATTACAACGGCGCGTTGTGAAAAGTGTTGAATGACAGTTAAACTGTGTGATAAATGGCATTATCTTGGTTAGAAACATAGGAGACATGTATTTATCTTCATTGTAGACATAATAAATATTGGTTAAATGTCTTTATCTTGGTTTTATACATAGAAATTATTGGAGAAATGTCTTGATCTTGGTTATAGACATGGTAAATATGGAGGAGATCTCTTTATCCTTGTTATAGACATAAGGAATACTGGTGACATTTCTTTATCTTGGTTTAATACATGGAAATATAGGAGAAATGGCTTTATATTGCATATAGACATGGTAAATATGGGAATCAACTCTTTATCTTGGTTAGAAACATAAGAGACATGTATTTATCTTCATTTTAGACATAGGAAATATTGGTGAAATGGCTTTATCTTGGTGTTATACATAGAAATATAGGAGAAATGGCTTTATTTTGTGTATAGACATGGTAAATATGGGAATCAACTCTTTATCTTGGTCATAAACATAGAGAATATTGGTGAAATGTCTTTATCTTGGTTATAGACCTAGGAAACATAGGAGACATGTATTTATCTTCATTGTAGACATAATAAATATTGGTTAAATGTCTTTATCTTGGTTTTATACATAGAAATGATTGGAGAAATGTCTTGATCTTAGTTATAGACATGGTAAATATGGAGGAAATCTCTTTATCCTTGTTATAGACATAAGGAATACTGGTGACATTTCTTTATCTTGGTTTTATTCATGGAAATTATAGGAGAAATTTCATTTCACTCTAGTGTTTGAAGTGTTAAAAATACTTACAATGAAAAACTTGGAACGCTGAATGTGAAAGCTGTATACTGATATATAGTAATCATCCATTTAATGGTAATTAATTCTAGTAGAGTGTTTATTGAGTTCTGATATCTGTGCATTATTAACAGCTACATTTGTGTTTGCTTATTTCATGCATAGGTAACAGCCTTAATTGTTCAGGTTAAAAACGTCAAAGAGTACTATTCTGTCTTACAGATTTTGCTGCAAATGTGTTATCTACGTCTGTTGAAGAGCCCAGTTCCACGACCCTTCGAAACAATAGTTTTAGTGGACCTCTGGAACATTACGACAGTCTCATTCGAGATGGCGTGTTACGAGAAGATCTACAGCAAAAGGCTGTCTTGCAAAAACTGGATCAGATGCAAAAGGATATTAGAGGCTACAGCAACGAACACTCATCGTTTTTTTCAAAGGTATGAAAAAGTTGTATGGCCATAAGTAGCCAAAAAATACCCTGCTGACTAGTACTAACTATATTTTTATTTTATTTCCATCTGCAACAGTTCTTCTCCAAGCAAAAGCCACCAAAAGGTTACTACATCTATGGTGATGTTGGTAAGTTCTGGATCATCATGTTGTGGTGCCAGTCAAAGTTTGTGCTGCTGTTACAGAAATGAGGTCCACACTATCAGTAATTCCTGGTTTGCAGGTACGGGAAAAACTATGGTTATGGACATGTTTTATAATCATGTAGAGACGGAGAAGAAAAAGAGGGTCCATTTTCATGGATTCATGTTGGATGTGCATAAACGTGAGTAGGTTTGATTTCTAATGCTTTTGTTTTATTTAATGAGGTCACTTTTTCCTCAAATCTCCTCTCTCGCTATGACTTTAAAGCTCTGAAATTTTAGATTATGTCTATGTGTATCATGAAATGTAAGCAGATGGTCAGTAGTTGCTTATTTGCTCTTGCTTGGGTAAAATCATGTTTTTGTAGGAATCCATCGTCTCAAGCAGAGCATGCCCAAGAGAAAAGTGGGTAAAATGGCAAAGGCGTATGATCCTATTTCTCCGGTCGCTGAAGAAATCAGTGAAGAGGCTTGTCTTCTGTGCTTTGATGAATTTCAGGTGAATGTTACACTGTGTAACTGTACAGTTATAATCTAATCAAGCTTTGTGATCACTTCAGCATGCTAAGATCTGTTTATCTTTTCAATCTATGTAATGACAATAAAAGTCAATACAGAATAAATCTGTATTGGTTTTTAAGGTTTCTTCTCTGTTCTCTGTCGAATAGGTCACCGATATTGCAGATGCAATGATTCTGAAGCAGCTCTTTGAAAACCTCTTCCTAAATGGGGTTGTAGTTGTTGCCACGTCTAATCGTCCTCCAGATGGTAAAAGATTAAAATGTTCTCATGTACGATGCTTCCAGATAACCCATTTATAAGCTTCACCCCTCTTTTTTTGCTCCCCTAGAGCTTTCCACAGGAACGATTTGGAGATTTCATTGAACAGTGGTTGAAATTGAATGAATGTCATTCTAAAGTGGGCTGGAATGAAGTGTATCATTGTAAAACATCTTTATCATTATGCCATTTCTCTTTAAAGTGATTCTGAAATTTAGCAGTAACATGATTTAAAAACTACTGACTGGGAATGAAAATCAAGACAAATGCTTAACACAGTCTACTTAAAAGAGAAAAGCCTAATTTACAACTATAGCACTGTGATGTATTGATTCAGTATTGTCTCTACTATGACCTGAATCAATAGGTTAATGAATTGGCATTGTGTTGTTAACATTAATTTACCTTTGAGCAAATGTAGGTATCCTTATTATTGTTATACATATTTATTTGTGAATAAGGACTGATACACAGATTAATCCACAGCATGCACTTCTCAAGATTTATTAAAAAATGGGGAAAAAAAATACCACTTTTTCTGTATGATCTCTACTGAGCTCCTTAGAGGACAGGGTGGGAATATTTTTTTCTCAAATAGTTTTGCGTTCCCTCGCAATAAATTTACCATGGTTTTACTAGAGTAATCATATTTTAACCTTGATATTCATAGTAATAATACAGGAAAACTATTGTAATAAAAATCATAATTTTGTGGTTATGGTTTTACTACAAATACCATGGTAAAACCTTTGTAACAACAAGATTAACCATAATTATAGTAAACCCATGGTTAATATATGGATGCATTATATTGTGTTAAAACAATGGTTTCACCAAAATAACATGGTTACTTTTCATAGTTACTACAATATTACTATAGTAAAACCATGGTTTCTGCCAAAGAAAAAAAACAAAAATGGTTGGCCTACGACAGTCATGGTTATTAAAATATTACTATAGTAAAACCATAGTTAACCCCCCAAAAATTATGGTTACTACAGTCTAAAATAATACTATAGTAAAACTATAGTTTCCCCCTAAAAAAAAAACAAAGTTACTATAATCACGGTTAATACTGTAGTGTATTATTATTATTATTATTATTATTATTATTATTATAGTAAAACCATGGTTTCTATCAAAAAACTATGGTTACTAAAGCCTACAATATTACTATGGTAAAGCCATGTTTCCAGCAAAAAACAACAACAACATGGGACTGTCATGGTCACTTAAAGTAGAGCCGTGGTTTTACTACAGTAACCATAATTAAACTATGGTACTGTAAAACCATAACCACAAAATTATTATTTTTATTACCGTATTTTTTGTTTTCCTGTATTGTCACTGTGGTATCACTATGGATATCATGGTTAAAATATGGTTACTGTGGTAAAACCATGGTAAATTTATTGCGAGGGAATGCAAAACTATTTCGAGGGCAAGGAAAAACTGTTTCAGAAAAAGAAAAAAATCCCCGCCCGGTCCTCTAAGGGGCTGCATAGATCTCTTATAAGTGCCTCGGCAAAAACAGTTTTATTTATTTATTTTGTATTATTTTTTTTTTTTTGGATAATTCTGTAAAATATCTGCTTAAAACTATCTAAACACATAGAACTTCCAAAGTAATTATTCAGTTTGACCTGTATGTTTATTTGATTAATGGATTGACGTGCCAGCCGTCACAGTACTGTATTTGGCTGTTTGTTTCAGTAACTCTTGTTTGTACTGAACACAATATATTATTTTACAGATCTGTACAAAAACGGATTACAGAGGGTGAACTTTGTGCCATTCATAGCTGTGCTAAAGGTAAGTGCTACAGCAGTATATTTATTATCTAATACAGTTAACAAGACATGACGAATGTGAAAACAAATGTTTATTGGCATTACTTACTGTACTGATTGATTTCACCTGATGAACTTGTTCACTTGATTTATTTTTCTGTTTTTGCTTTTTGTGTTTTTTTTGTTTGTTTTTTGTTTTTCATTTCAGCTTTTTGTTTATTTATTTTTATTTGTATTTTTGTTACATTTTCTTTGGATAAAGTAATGTACAGTCAGCCAGTCACTATTGCAAAACAAGCCTTGACAAGGGGATCAGGACTTATACTTAAGAATCCTAGGAGGTTTATTTTGTGTAAATGAATAGCTGGCTAAACATTATCATGCTACGACATTTGGTGAAGTAAATAAAGCAGAAAAGATTAAGTACTTTCTACATTGCATACATTAACTTAAGCGTGAACTTGAAAATATTATATTTTCTATTCTATATTCTATATTTCTATTTGTACTTCAATTCAAACATGTAAAAATGAATGCTCTAGCTCAGTAGTTCTCAACCTTTTTTTGATGAACGCCCCCCTACTTCATTCCCATAATTGAGAACCAACTGATATATTTTAATTCTAGATAAATGTTTAATGCAAAGAGGAACTTGACGATAGGTTTGATTATTATAAGTGATAAACACCCCCCATTTGTAACCTAACACCCCCCTCTCTACTAATTTGCTCTCAGCACCCCCTGGTATCCTTTGAACGCCCCCGTTGAGAACCCCTGCAATTCTAGCTTATAAGTAAATATTATTTATGATTGCTTGTTATCTTTACAATGCGTCATCATGTCTCGATCCTTAAGTAGAAAACCTTATTTATTCGCCAATTTGAGTACATTTTACCACTTAATGAAATAAGTAAAAAAAAAAAAAATGTTTACTTTTTGAAGCTAGTGTTCCCAGCATGCACTGGGCTTGAATAATTAATGAGCTTGCATGGTTTCACTGTTTGCAAGTTTATTTACACTGGGTTTTTTTTTTTTGTGTGTGTTTTTTTTTTTTTAACGTTTGGTAACTTCTTGTTTTGCGAAGTCTAAAGTTCGTTTTCTACTCAAAATTACCCATGCATGATCAAAAAAAATTATCTGTTGATAGTTACATCGTCGTGTTTTATGCACCAAGTGTTGAGGTCGATGTGCGAAGTTCTGGATCTTGCTTCTGTCACCAGAAATGCAAGGTGATGCTGTCTAATAGACTACATGCATTAAGCTTTTCTGTGGAAGTCTTCTGTATGCCTCTTGGTACATGATTAAAAAAGTGTTTATAAGGAAAGTTCAAAATGTGAAATGTTTCAATACAATGTTTAAGTACAACATACATCAGAAGATTGTAAGTAAATTTACTGTATTAACTGAAATGTTTAAGTTAAATGTACTCACTCATTTTAATCATTATGTCATGAAGTTAAAGAGATTTTACTCCATTTTATACCATTAGGATTTACTTAGAAAAACTGTGCGCAAAAACGTACAAAATAAAAATGTAGAAAATCTTACCAAATGAATAAATAGACATGACTTATTGATTTGAGTTTAAATAATTTGATTATGTGAGAAGAGGTCACAGAGTGATGCAATAAAACTGGAACAGCTATTTTGGAAATTAGTTGCTTGGTACAATGGTCAATTATAAGCCTACGTTAAAAAAGTATATTTGACCGCAGAATGTTGCAATCGACCAATTGTAATCAAGTATTCCAAAGAGCCGTGTGAATAAATAAATTACAAAATATGTGAAGATCTGGGTTTTTGTCTTTTGAAAATACAGTATTGTGTAGGATGCACTACAATTAATGCAACTTTCAAAATTCTTTTAAACAGGAATATTGCCACACACTGCGTCTGGATTCTGGAATAGATTATCGGAGAAGAAATCGCCCTGCAGCCGGAAAACTGTTCTACCTGTGAGAAAACTCATTTCATCATACACAATGAAGCGTTAGTGCATAGGTTTAATGATAGAGCATTGTTAACTCATTTCAGTAGAATGTCAATAGAGTTATTCTGAAGTTGTACTACTTTTATCAAATTATTATGTCAATTTCTGTGTTATTTGCTGTTGATATTAATGCTTATTCTTTGGCTAAATGTCTTAAATCTTTTCATTTAGCTCCAGTGAACCCAATGTTGATGCGACACTCGATAAGCTGTTTGATGAGCTTGCCTTCAAACAGAATGACAGTAAGTTGGGTTTCAAGGTGTTACCACACAACTCGCACAACTTTTCGATTTGGACACCACGTAAAATGCAGAATATCTTGTTTAAGTAGTTGATTACAGATGGTGTATCTGTTAAAATAAGAAAAACAGACCAATATGTCATATTCCTTCCCATTTGAACATGGGTTTGTTATTAATTGCAGTGTGTTTGTTAGTGAAATAAGAACATTTTAGAATCTGTTTATCTTGCATCTTTGTTCTTGTTAGGCCGTGCCCTCGCACCAAAATGTTTGCTTGGAATTTTTTATTTATTTTTTTTCACACAATTTGGAATGCCCAATTCCCAGTACGCTTTTAAGTCCTCGTGGACGCATAGTGATTCGCCTCAATCCGGGTGACGGAGGATGAATCCCAGTTGCCTCCACGTCTGAGACCATCAACCCGCGCATCTTATCACGTGGCTTGTTGAGCGCGTTGGAGGCTTCACGCCATCCACCGCGGCATCCGCGCTGAACTCACCATGCGCCCCACCGAGAACGAACCACATTATAGCGACCACGAGGAGGTTACCCCATGTGACTCTACCCTCCCTAGCAACTGGGCCAGTTTGGTTGCTTAGGAGACCTGGCTGGAGTCACTCAGCACGCCCTGGGATTCAAACTAGCGAACTCCAGGGGGGTAGCCAGCGTCTTTTACCACTGAGCTACTCAGGCCCCCCCTTTGCTTGGATTTAGCTGTCGTGGTCTGCAAATCTGATTCAGATTCATTTTGTTTTTCATAGTTACCCGTCCCAGATCTCTAAAGGTACACGGCAGGATACTGACACTAAACAAAGCTTGTGGGACCATTGCAGACTGCACTTTCGAGGAGCTGTGTGACCGGGTAAGCTGATGTCTTTAAAGTCAAGTGGGTTCACTTTTACGTTTTAATAACATGCCATGTCAAATCTGATATAAAATCTCTGATAATGGCTCATAAATTGTGCTTCTTTATATTAAATCACAAAACAACAGCTGGTCCAGCTAGTGTGTATACATGTTTTTAAACTAGAGCAAATAAAAATCAAAAAGGCGAGTTGCTCTTTACATTTATAGACGGGACTTCCATTCCTTCAACCGCCATATTATGTTACTATTTCTCCCATTCATTTTTCTACAAGTTGTTTATCTTGTCATACTGTTTTTGGTGTATTCCATGCCAGTTCACCCTTAGGGTGTACTCACACTAGGTAATCTGTACCGTGCCCGAGCACGTTTGACCCCCAAAGTCCAGTTCATTTGACTAGTGTGATCGTGCCGTACCATGCCTGGGAACGGTACGCTGAACCATCCTTGGCCCGCTTGAAGAGGTGGGCTCGGCCACGGTTCAGTTGGCTCAGGCACAGTACGCATCTAGTGTGATCGCTAACCGTGACTGAGCACAGAACTCGAAACATGACGTCAATGATGCGACTGGGCAAATGGATCACTTTGGTCTACAGCATAGGTACAGTGTTTACTGGAAATTTGGGCAGACGAGAGTATACAGGGACAACTGGATACAACACACAAGAACTAGATATTTGGTCAAATTTGCGACTATCTTCGTGCTAGTGGATACAATAATATATAAAATATAACATGGACTGTCCTTGTTATACTGTAGGTGTAATGTCATGCACTTTGGATACAAGCATCGGCTTAATGACAACATAAATATGAACGTGAACATGGCATTTAACATATTTAATTACATTCCAAATGGAAACTGAAAGCAATCAGTGTATTACAAAAATAATACCAGTGTTAAATGCATTAAAACCTTATTAAACACATATCGGTCATATATGACCCACATATGCACTTTAGGGTTAGTGATGCAAATTCTCTTAAAATTAAAAAAATATATATTCAACTCAATGTTTAAATAGTCATTTTACATGTTTGAAGACACCTTAACTGAGGAATACATAGAGTGGCAATTTAAAAGACCACTTCATGAAAAATGTATGTCTTAACTTGATACTGGGTCATTTTTGACCCATATATGCATTCTAGGGTTAATGAGATGTTGTTTTGATTGTTAGCCTATAGGAGCAAGCGACTACCTGGAGATCTCTTCTGTGTTTGACACGGTTTTCATCCGCAACATTCCTTTGCTCACTTTAAATAAGAAGACCCAGGCCAGACGCTTCATAACTCTTATTGATGCACTCTATGAGCACAAGGTAAATAATGAGATGCTTATAATTTCTACCTCTGTTAGAATGAACCGCTCACATTTGGGTTGAATATCTTCACAGGTTCGAGTGGTGCTGCAGGCAGAAGCTCTATTAGATGAACTGTTTGTTCAAGACCAACACGGTCATGACGATCACCACGACACTCATGTTTTATTGGATGATTTGGGCATTTCAAAGGTAATTTATAAATCATTGGCTATTTAAAGACTTTTAGAGAGATTTGTTGAATGTTTTAGTCATCTACAGCAGTTGTAGCTGAAATTGTAACTAAATGATACATTCTGGAATTATATCTTGATACATTTCAACCTTTTTTTTTTTTTTTTTTAAATATCTCTTTTTATTTGCTATGAAACAGTTTAAAAGAGTCTGTGTTTTGTTTTTGTTTTTTGTTTTTTTTCTCCAGATTTTTATTTCTTTTTTAATTAATTGACAGTTTGAAATCAATCATGGAAATTAAACAAATTTACCAACTCTAAAGCTTTTTGCAAAAAATAAAAAAGGCTTTCAACTTTGGAGTTTAAATATAAATCAGAGACTATTCAAATATTTCTCTAAATGCTGTTATACACACACGTTGCAGTATGACGCATTGTGAAACTAGTCTTTAAGAAGCACAATCCCCAAATAAAAATCACTTCAAAATCAAAAGAAAATATACGATTATTAGATTTTGATTAAAGTAAATGAAGCCTATTTTTAGGACCATTAAGATTCTTTGCATTGTGACATTATTTTCATAACAATCACATTTTCCCCAAATGCAAATAATTATTTTTTTTATATATATATATATATATATATATATATATATATATATATATATATATATATATATATATATTTATTTTTTAAGTATTAATACATAGTGTAGTATTTGTTGCACTGCTGACTAAAAAACAAATTATATATATACACTATATTGCCAAAAGTATTCGCTCACCCATCCAAATAATTGAATTCAGGTGTTCCAATCACTTCCATGGCCACAGGTGTATAAAATGAAGCACCTAGGCATGCAGACTGCTTCTACAAACATTTGTGAAAGAATGGGCCGCTCTCAGGAGCTCAGTGAATTCCACCGTGGTACTGTGATAGGATGCCACCTGTGCAACAAGTCCAGTCGTGAAATTTCCTCGCTACTAAATATTCCACAGTCAACTGTCAGTGGTATTATAACAAGGTGGAAGCGATTGGGAATGACAGCAACTCAGCCACGAAGTGGTAGGCCACGTAAAATGGCAGAGCGGGGTCAGCGGATGCTGAGGCGCATAGTGCGCAGAGGTCGCCAACTTTCTGCAGAGTCGATCGCTACAGACCTCCAAAGTTCATGTGGCCTTCAGATTAGCTCAAGAATAGTGCGTAGAGAGCTTCATGGAATGGGTTTCCATGGCCGAGCAGCTGCATCCAAGCCATACATCACCAAGTGCAATGCAAAGCGTCGGATGCAGTGGTGTAAAGCACGCCGCCACTGGACTCTAGAGCAGTGGAGACGCGTTCTCTGGAGTGACGAATCACGCTTCTCCATCTGGCAATCTGATGGATGAGTCTGGGTTTGGTGGTTGCCAGGAGAACGGTACTTGTCTGACTGCATTGTGCCAACTGTGAAGTTTGGTGGAGGGGGGATTATGGTGTGGGGTTGTTTTTCAGGAGCTGGGCTTGGCCCCTTAGTTCCAGTGAAAGGAACTCTGAATGCTTCAGCATACCAAGAGATTTTGGACAATTCCATGCTCCCAACTTTGTGGGAACAGTTTGGGGATGGCCCCTTCCTGTTCCAACATGACTGCGCACCAGTGCACAAAGCAAGGTCCATAAAGACATGGATGAGCGAGTTTGGTGTGGAAGAACTTGACTGGCCTGCACAGAGTCCTGACCTCAACCCGATGGAGCACCTTTGGGATGAATTAGAGTGAAGACTGCGAGCCAGACCTTCTCGTCCAACATCAGTGTCTGACCTCACAAATGCGCATCTGGAAGAATGGTCAAAAATTCCCATAAACACACTCCTAAACCTTGTGGAAAGCCTTCCCAGAAGAGTTGAAGCTGTTATAGCTGCAAAGGGTGGGCCGACATCATATTAAACCCTATGGATTAAGAATGGGATGTCACTTAAGTTCATATGCGTCTAAAGGCAGATGAGCGAATACTTTTGGCAATATAGTGTTTATATGTATGTATATATATATATATAATATAATATAATATTATTATTATTATTATATATAAATATTTTTTTTTTTTTTTTTTTACTGTAAACGTTTGTTTTTATGGATTTGTTTATCATGACAATAAAGTTGCAGTTCAAAAAATAGTCCTAACAAAAGGCTTTGTTTTCTTTGAGCAATGTATCATTTTTTCATTCTGTTAATTTTGGGGTGAAATGTGACCTGGGTATGTTTTTTAATGTGTGTTTTTAATGCATGTCAGGATGCACGGAGCTCGCTGGCGATCTTCACGGGTGAGGAGGAAGTGTTTGCCTTCCAAAGGACCGTGTCTCGCCTTACAGAGATGCAGACAGAAGAGTACTGGATTGCGGGGGAGAGGAGTTCTAAGTAGCTTTTATCACCACCAACTCCATATACAGCTGCCATTTTAACTATCATAAGACTCCTCCTCATTGAAGGCCTTGGGATCAACTCTGTTTTAATTTGGAATGGACTGTATTTAAATCGGACTACTGCTGCACTTTAAATGCACATGCATATATAAACATGATACTAGCCTCTTTTTAAGGTTTACTTGCGGGACGTTGGGCAGGTTTGTTGAAGAATCTGGATCCGGTCTGCAAAAGATGTATTTTAAAATCAGGCGGATGGATTCAAAAGCTGATAAACCACCTATTTAACAATGTTTGCATTAAAATTATTTTAACAACTTTCTTGATGGATGTCTCGCTGTTGATGCTTTCTCTAGTCTAGTGCATTGGTTCTTAACTGGTGACTCAAAAATGGGTCACAGGTCTGTTCTAGTCATGGATAGCAGGGAAAAAGCAATGCTGAATGCAAATGATAAAATGTACATAGTATAGCAACTTCTGAAAGGGAGGTGAAAACACGGATCTTTTGCATCCAATCAAATATGAGTATTTTGGTGCAAATTCATTTGCCACTTAGAAATATGGCAATATTTGTCAGAAGTTTTGCTATTTTAATTTACCCCATTGATTCAAAGATTTATTAATGAATTTATTTAAATAGAAGTTTAAATCAGAGACCATTAAAACATCTCTTTTAATGCTCTCATACTTAATAATGACGATATGAGGGTTCTTGAAACTAGTCTAGGAGGCAAAAACACGCATCTTTTGTTGTTGACATCAAAGCCCGTGCACCCAATCAAACAGCAGTATTTTGGTACAAATGAATCTGCCTTGTTAATATGGCAATAGTGTTTGTTCGTTTGCTAGTAAATCCAAACCAGTTTTCCACCTGAGCCTATATCATGTTGTTAATTGTGCCTATTAATGGGCATGTGCAGTTCATGATCATATTTGTTACTTTCATTTTTGATTTTAAGACATTTTTTACTTACTCGCTTGAAAACCACTGCGCTAGTGTATGCTTTTCAGGTTTAGGATACCTGCTGTAATTTAATTCATTTGTTGGTTGATTTATTATCTTTTATGCATCACATTCTATAACACATAATATAAGTAATTAATATTTGGGTCCAGTGAAGGGGGCCAAATGTATGGAGAGCCTGAAACGGGTGCATTTATTGCTAAGGAAAGCTCACTGTTATTTTTGCTCATACATGGGGTTAGGGATTTGAACAAGTATTCAAATTTGGCATGTAATTTGCTCCATTTGTGGTATCCACATAAATGATTAGGGACCAGAATATCTTAGACATTGGTTGGGCTCTTTTGACTTGGGCTGGTAAGAAACCACCGAACAACCACAAAGCAATGCTTATTTTTGTAGTGTCTTTTACTTTTCCAATTATTATCAATGATTCTCAGTATTTAATACTGTCATGCAATGATTAACCTCCTGAGACCCCGTGTCCACATGCGTGGACATTACATTTTGACTTTGCTGTAGGCTATGCATAATTTAATTTACTTTAAACTGACTGATCTCAGTTCAGGAGACTAGGCTTTCATTAAAATTTCGATGCACCTAGTCATGTGACAAAACAACATGGCACCGATCTCAGTTTGTCTTTGGGAGAAACGCCAACAAAACTACATCTTGTAAGAAACCTCGTTAAATTTTTACCCTGAAACCTGTTTGAGTCAAAAGATTAGAGTCTCTAGTTTCATCCGAAATGGCATTTTAAAATTTGTAGTGATTTATCGCGAAACAACACACTGTTAAACACAATGACCACATACGTGGACTATGGGCTCATTTTCCTTCAAATATCCTATATTGAGAATCAATGGGTTCATCCAAAAGCTAGAAAATGTTGCTTTCAGAGGCTTTATACAGAGTTAGGATGAAATTAAGGTGCATTTCAAATTGTTCTGAGACCAGTGCAGACAAACTGGAGGTTAAGTCATTCACTAAATAGGGAGCAAGGGAGCATCCTATAGCTTTCTATGCAGCTATGTGCATTCACTTCTAAAATCCAACCAAAAGTTCAGTTTCAGGCTGCAGATGATGTTTGGAAGACTCAACATGTTTGGCAGACATGGGACAATGATAATCAGTACATAGATTCAGAATTTATAATGTATCATTTTATTTTAACATGGTTGGCAGTGACTGGATAAGGCTGGCCAATACTTTGAATTAGAATTATTTAGGTTAATTTCTTATGTAACATCTGTAACGTTTCTTAAACATGAATAACCAACACTCCTGGACACATAATAAACAATTTGATATAAAAAAACTGACTTTTCATTTGCTTGGTATTATTTAAAATTTCACAACTTTGTCCCACTGTCCACAAAATTTGGTCTACATTTTTTTTTTAGCATGTTTCTTAGGGGCTCATAGTTATAAATCAAAAAGGGGAATGGAAAATGCAGGCAACAGTCACAAAATTAAAATGAGCATTCATGATGTATAAATGTTTTACAATTTAATATACCATATTACGGTAAAGATATCATAAAAATGAAACTGTTGTTGCAGTCATGCGAATAGGTTATTTAAATTATGACAAAATGCCAAAAAATCCCAATGCAAAATATATTTTTAGGTTGATTTTTGGTAATGTAAAAAATGTAGAACTTTGAATTTTCTTGCATTACAAAATCCTTTGTTTAAAAAATAAATAAAAACGTATTCAAGAGATTGGATAAAGTAAAATGAGACATCTTGTGATGGCATCTCTCTTTATCTGCACAATGACATGGATTATATGCGTCTTCAGTTCGTTTGCCGGCCCTTTAAGAAGCAATTCCTCTGACTGTCTCCAGAGGGCAGATGTTTGTGTTGCTGTTCTCGTTAGTTTGCAGCAGACTTTTTATTGTTATGATTATTACAGTTGAGCAGTCAGAGGCAGTGCTGGGTCGACCGGGATGCGGGACGGAATGTCCTGCTCCGTCATGGAACGGGAATTATGGAGGTTCATCGAGGAAATCAATCGCTCTATCAGGACTCATTCGTGTTCATTTGCAGAGTGATGGATGTGCAGATATGGCTTGACCATTTGAGAAGTATTTCGCACCGATTGCTCTGCCGCATCGCCTTTCTTGTGGCTTTAAAATAAGATATTAAGAAAGCAGATGCGTTTTGAAACAATGTAACAAATTCGCAGTGTGATGTAATGTTACAGTGTAAACAAATCGCAGCGCGGTGTCATGAAACAATGTAACAGATTCCGAACGTCCGATGTGTAATCTGCATGTGTAATTATAAGCATTAAACTCGTTTACAGAGAAATGATGGACCCTTTAAACTAACCAAAAGGACGCGAGATTCATATTCAAATTTGGCAGAGAATCGCAATAGATCTAAATAATGCATTTAACAAAAATCTTATTAGATTGGCCAAGTTATGTCCCGCACTGAAATGTGGACTTTAGAATTGATTCATTAATGGAATGCATGAAGGCGCTGCCGCTGTTGTGTGCAAAAGAGCCGTCCATACATCATTCATCTGAAAAAGAGTCGAGAAAATATGGCAGAGGCATGTCTTGATGAGAACCCCGTCGACATAGACCCCGATTTCGAGCCCCAGAATAGGCCGAGGTCTTGCACATGGCCTCTGCCCAGACCGGAGTCCGATGCGGGCAAAGCCGAATCAGCCGAAGTGGGCATCATTCCAGAGGAAGAGGTGGATGAAAATGGCACTGATGAAACTTGTGCATCTATTGACATTACTGATACATCAAAGGCAGCCAATCCAAACCCAAATGACAGCTTCGGTGCTGCTACCCCTATCATAGAAACCAATGTTGCAATCAATTTTAAAGACAGTAATGGGTCTCCAGTTTCTTCCCAACAAGTGTTTCCCACTGCATGCAGTGACTCCAACGCCAATGGCCTTGTTCCTCAACAGCCCAGAAAATCTTCTGCCCGCAGGAATGCCTGGGGAAACTATTCCTATGCAGATCTCATCACCCAAGCCATCGAGAGTTCGCCGGAGAAGAGGCAGACATTGGCCCAGATTTATGATTGGATGGTCCGAAATGTGCCATACTTCAAGGACAAAGGTAACAGCAACAGCTCCGCAGGGTGGAAGGTATGCCATGTCATACAGATGTGCTTGATTTTAAACTTTACTTGCTTTTGTGCATATATGAAGAATATACAGTATGTTATAAAAATCCATCTGCATTCTCATGTTTTAGTTGGATATGTATGCAATTGCTAATATTGTGCTGGAAAAGTCATGGACATTTTTAAAGTGAATATATGTTTTTCAAGTTATGCTCTGCTCCAAATTATATTTAATTTCCTAGATATTGCTTGTGCCGAGTATGTCTGATTTGTGAGTGAATAGTTCTTTTGAGTCTGTTATTTTCAGTTAATTGAGGTGGTTCGTGAATGATTAATTAGCGAATCAGTCTGAATTTTGGGTGATTTCTAAAAAAGAAAAAAGAAATATCCAGTAATCGCTATCGACTGGAAAGGTCATGTTAATTCATTGGTCAAAAAGTATGGGAACCCTGTTTACATTTTTTATTTTTGCATTTGTACAGGTTTAAAGGGTGGTGAAATGCCACAAATGTTGGACTGTCAGTCAAGTAATGTTTCTTTTACTGATTAGGTGCATGGTGATTATATCAAAAGGCATTACAGTAAGTACAGATAAATTTAGAAAAGGTGCTGCTGATAAACATGGCCTATTAAATGGCTTAACTCACCATTGTTTAAGCTCAATATTTAGGTTAGTATTGTCAACCTGAACACTTTTTATTCATCATTAATTTATCATCAACATGTCCAATATGATCACATCTTAAGACAGGGTTGTACCTTTAAGTATAGACTTCAGGAATATAATATAAATGCCCATGCCATAATTGTGGCAAATCTGTTCGTATCATTATTCTTTTTTACACAAATGTACAATGGGCTTTCGCTATGATTGTGTCTCTTGTTGCTATTTGATTTGAAGGATTATCTTGTCCTGTGAAAGCAATTTATCCAACTCAAGTCTGATGAATGGTCTTGGCATGGCTGGATTTGAATTAGAAGAAAAACCTTGGGAAATCCCTGTGCAATCCTGTAGGAGGGTGGAGAATCGCAGTCGATTGAATGCCCGTTTAAAAAGATTATTTGCCTGGAAGTTGGACTATTAATCACATTCAAAAACACAATGAGCCAACCAAAACCAATTGTAAATAATCGATTGTTTCAGTATTATTTTATTTGATATTTGCAAAAGTGCAGTTTTGCAACCCAGGTTTGAAATTTAATAGTTCCTTTATGCATGATTTGTTTTGCTTTGGACACCTGTCATTCTAGCATGTGCCCATAGCAACATGTAGATTAACTGTTTATTTTAATATGTTTAAATAATTGCTTTTTGCTTACTCTCAGAATATATTTCTTAATTGTTCACCCAAAAAAATGAAACAATTGTCATTATTCACTCAACCTCCTGTCGTAGAACTCCAAAGAAGATATTTAGCTAAATGTCCAAACAGCTCTTACTTATAAAATGAAAGTGGAAGGGGACAAGGGACAGCCGCGGTCAGCTTTCACTTTCATTGTTTGAAAAAGAGCAGCTTGGACATTCTGCTAGGTAACTTTTCCTAACGTGTTCCTAGAAAGTCAGAAAAAGATTTGAGTTTGGAACGATGTTAGGAAGAGTATATGATGACAGAATTTATACTAAGCACTAAAACATAGATTTAGTTGATTCTGTAATACAGGCCTTTTCTCATCACTTATCAGATTGAATGAACAATGTAAAGCCGTTCTGCACACCCTGCAGAATGTTTGCTTCTGCCTACCTCTGAATGAGAAAAACTATGAGAATATCATCAGTGTCAGTGTTTCTATTGGCTTTTCCGTCCCCACCTCCACTTCCTATTGGCTCAGGGCTTCAGCATAAGCAGCAATCAGCTGTCTGGAAACTATGTAGGTCAGTGTGGAGCAATGTGTGAAGAGCTTTGCTGTTTGACTCTGACATACAGCATTGTGTGTAAACTGGCAGCGTTCCATTGCCGTTCTAAGCGGTGATGTGCTCAAAAGGGACTGCATCATGGCTTTCAGATGATTTCAACCCCTCTTTTCAGCCATTATTGATATTTCATGGTTCTTCGTAGATTTAATTTAACGAAAAGTAGCACCACAGAATTTTAAAGGGGAATTTTAATAATAAATGCAAATACTATATGATACAATATTTAATACCATTGATTACTAATGTCAAAGTGGATCTCATAAAAACTGGCACTGTTGTGTGTGTGAGTGTGTGTGTGTATATATATATATATAATGTATATGTGTGTATGTATTCGTCCTGAACCGTCACAGTACTGACATCACGGTTCGGTGCATGCAGTCAGAGTCAGTCACAGGTGATCCACACGTCAATCCAGAATGGGGCGCGCACGGTAATGCAACACTGTTTGCTAGCTGCCACAACAGGAAAAAGAGCAGAAGAAGAGACCATCTATGCACCAACTCAAAACAAGAATGGCTTCTCCTAATGCACAAGTTTTATTTTTCATTATTCTATTTATTTTGTACTTTTATAACACAAGAGATGCTTTTCAGTTTTGTAGCTGATTGTGACCAAATACCTTTTGTTTTTTATCAACCCTACAAAAAAATATGGCCTATGCAAGAGTGCATTCGGTTTACTGCTTAGTGCTTAATACACTAAAGGAGGCTGTCATTGTATATCTTGGCACAGCATTTGGACATTATCATATAAATGTTATTTCTAAGGAAAATATATAATTTACCAAATTATTCATAGATGTTATCCTGTAAATGCAGCCATTAGTAGATATATTCATACTGTTTGTGATAAATGTACTTTTTGTAACACATCATTTGAAGATATTGAACATTTATTTTTGTATTGCCCTTTTTCTATTTCTTTTTGGACTGACTTTAAAATAGATATGACAAAAAAATTAAGCAAAACTCTTAATTTAGAACCTTATGACATTTTACTTTTTCAAAACCCATATTTTTCTGAAAAACAAAATTACATTATTAATTTTTTAATTATTTTGGCAAAGTTTTATTTTCATAAGACAAAAATAACTCAAAAGAAACCCTCTTATACTACCTTTTGTAGTACTGATCTCACAATATACTTTGAAAGCCTTTCAAACATGAGATCACAAAACAAAAAGCTTATAAAAACAATACAAATGTTAAAGCTTTTCAAATGTATATAACTGCCCTAATATAATATAGCACTTTTTTATCCCAGTATTTTTTATTATTTTTACATAAATGTTCATTTTATGATGTTGTTGTTATTCTCTGTTTCACATAATCTGAACTGTACCACAATGCCTTATATTTGCCTTGTACTTTTTGCATTGTACTTGTCTGAATAAAGGAGGCTGTACTGTACCAACTACCTCAGGGGGTACTAAATGCCACTAGGTGGAACAAACTGTAATTTGCAGAATCTGTCTGTTCAGAATAAATGAAAAGAAACCTAGCATTTGGGATTTGTTGCTTTTTCCTGTTGTACCGAACTCGTATCGAACCGTGACCCCAAAACCGAGGTACATACCGAACCGTGAATTCTGTTTACCGTTACATCCCTAATATATATATATATATATATATATATATATATATATATATATATATATATATATATATATATTAGATAGATAGATATAGATACAGTACTGTGCAAAAGTCTTAGGCACGTAAGATGCTTCACAAAAACATTTGTCTTAAGATGGTTATTTATGTTTTCATCTTTAGTGTGTCAATAGGAAATATACATTTTAGACTCCCAAATTTCGTTTTGCAAATAGAATAGAACAGAAGAACAGGGAGCCCTGCAACAGATGGCATGGCCCCACAGAGCCCCCCACTGAATGTTGAGTCAGTCTGGGATTACAAGAAGAGACAGAAGCAACTGAGACAGTCTAAATTGATAGAAGTACTGTGACAAATTCTCCAAGAAGCTTGGAACATCCTATCTGTCAACAACCAAGAAAAACTGTGTCCAGGTGTACCTAGGAGAATTGGTGCTGTTTTGAAGGCAAAGGTGGTCACACCGAATATTGACACCAAATATTGATTTAGCTTTTTTTATGTTTACTGGACTTTGTGTGATGTTAATTGATAAATGAAAACTATTTATCGCATTATTTTTTGATGACATTCTCCTCACTATGCAACATTTTTCCCAAGTGCCTAAAACTTTTGCACAGTATTGTGTGTGTATATATATATATATATATATATATATATATATATATATATATATATGAAATGTCAGAATAATAGTAGAGAGAAATATTTCATCTTACATTTCTTACATTACATTCCCAGTGGGTCAGAAGTTTACATACACTTTGTTAGTATTTGGTAGCATTGCCTTTAAATTGTTTAACTTGGGTCAAATGTTTTGGGTAGCCTTCCACAAGCTTCTCACAATAAGTTGCTGGAATTGTGGCCCATTCCTCCAGACAGAACTGGTATAACTGAGTCAGGTTTGTAGTCCTCCTTGCTCGCACACGCTTTTTCAGTTCTGCCCACAAATGTTCTATCAGATTGAGGTCAGGCCATTGTGATGGCCACTCCAATACCTTGACTTTGTTGTCCTTAAGCCATTTTGCCGCAACTTTTGAGGTATGCTTGGGGTCATTGTCCATATGGAAGGCCCATTTGCAACCAAGCTTTAAATTCCTGGCTGATGTCTTGAGATGTTGTTTCAATATATCCACATATTATTCCTTCCTCATGATGCCATCTATTTTGTGAAGTGCACTAGTCCCTCCTGCAGCAAAGCACCCCCACAACATGATACTGCCTCACCCTTTTGCCTCCAAACATAACGATGGTCATTATGGCCAAACAGTTCAATTTTTGTTTCATTAGACCAGAGGACATTTCTCCAAAAAGTAAGATCTTTGTCCCCATGTGCACTTGCAAACTGTAGTCTGGCTTTTTTATGGTGGTTTTAGAGCAGTGGCTTCTTCCTTGCTGAGCAGCCTTTCAGGTTATGTCGATATAGGACTCGTTTTAATGTGGATATAGATACTTGTCTACCTGTCATATATATATATATATATATATATATTGGCAAGTTGCTTAACCTTATGAACAGGTAGAACTGTAATTTAACTTGCTTTGAAAGGAAAGCATCTTCAAAAATTGCAAGTAAATAAATGATATTGCTCATAGTCAAAGCATGTGAAATGTTCTAGTTGCTCAATTAGTTGAGCATGGCACTAGCAACAGCAAGGTCATGGGTTTGATTCCCAAGAAATGCAAATACTGATACAATGTTTATCTTAAATTTGGTATAGGTTTCTTTGGATAATAGCGTCTGCTAATGCATTAAATCTCTTTATTTTAGAAACCAATTTTCAGAAACATAAAATTTAGTACAGTTTAGAAGTAATGTAATTGCAGAAAAACTGAACACGTATAAATGCTGTTTTCCATAGTAAATCTGGCTTGATAGCTAATTCTGTTTGTCATTGAAGGTGCTGGTCTTGTTGTTAGCCTTATTTTTAATGATCTGTTTTATAATAAATGCAGCTATGAATGTCAACAAACAAACCGATGCACCTGTCTTAGATTAGATTCTCAATCCAATCAATTCAGTTAGCCAGCTTAACAAAGCAAAAAAGGAAAACTGCTTACGTACTTCAAGAATGAGAAGGGAAACATATTTTGCTCAGGGAGCAAAAAGTTCTCTTCCAAAGATTAAAAACAGTAATGGGCTTGAAGTAAAGGCATTAAGGAAAGTGTCATGAGGTCAGCCTATTTACTCAAGTTCAAGTTCAAAGGTCAATGTTGAGATGTTCACAGGACACTGGTGTGGAGAGTCCAGCATTCTTCAAATTGTCGCAGGAAGACGTGATAAATTCACACCATTTTTAAATTCAGACTGTTCTGCTATTCTCCAAATAGAAAACCATGTTGCACTTGTGAAATTTTATCACATCTCTTAGATACTGCATTATGTATTGCTGTACCTTCTGTACTGCAGTAGACATTAACCACATTATTCACCACATTGCACTCTTAAACTTTGTACATGATTCAGGAACTCTTTGTAAATCCTTTAGCTTTATCTGCAGGTGTAGAAATAGGTTACCAATGGTTTTAGGCAAGTAATTTGATGCATAGCTTGGGGAACATTAACCTAAATGAATGCGTTATGCCCAAGGCAAATACATAGCCACAGAGTGCAGTGTTTCTTTCAAGAGAAAAGCGGATATCTACAGCGGCTTGAGGAGATGTGTGCCATTACGTAGCCTGCCGACAAAATATCATAGACTTACATTGTGGAAGGGGCCCAAGCCATATCTAGGGACCAAGATTTTATAGAGGCAAGGAGGTGAGCCAGTAAGCAACCACCGAGAACACCCTCGCAACATGCAATAAGGGCCTTTCGAGAAAGGGTACGATTAATTTATTGAGAGCTTGTCCTAAGCTATTTCACAATCAGTGTTGTTTTAAAGAGGATACTGTATTTCTTATTTGAGTAATGCTTTTAATTTGTTTACCTAACCACATGGACTCTATTAGTCAGGGAGGGGTCATATGACTCATCATGTTATAGTAGCATTGGAGTCCAAGATCATATGTATACGAATGAAAATGAATAAACCTTGAACGTTGGGCCATTATGCTGAAAAGATCTATATGAATGTTTCAAACGTGTGTTAGGATGCACATCTTACCAACTCTTATCTACTTTTCTCTTTTCACAGAACTCGATTCGGCATAACTTGTCACTCCATAGTCGCTTCGTCCGGGTCCAGAATGAAGGAACCAGAAAAAGTTCTTGGTGGATGGTCAACCCAGATGGTGAAAAAGGGGGCAAAGCCCCACGGAGACGTGCTGTTTCCATGGACAACAGTAATAAGCTAATCAAGAGTGCCCGTGGCCGTGCTGCAAAAAAGAAAGCCGCTTTACAGGCTACTCAGGACGGAAGCTCAGAGAGTTTGTCCAGCTTGTCTAAATGGACTGGGAGCCCGACGTCCCGAAGCAGCGACGAACTTGATGCTTGGACAGATTTCCGTTCTCGCACCAACTCAAACGCCAGCACCCTAAGCGGACGTCTTTCACCAATTCTGGCCAACCTGGAGGTGGACGAAGTTCCTGATGATGACTCTCCACTGTCGCCCATGCTGTACTCTAGCCCTAGTAGTATGTCTCCGTCCACTGGTCTGACCGAACTGCCCCGTCTAGCTGACCTCGCTGGAACCATGAACCTCAATGACGGCCTCTCAGAAAACCTAATGGACAACCTTCTAGACAACATCAGCTTGACCGCTTCCCAATCTCCAGGTCAAAATGAGAGTGGGGGCAACCTACAGGGAAGTCCTGTGTTTACCTTCAGCTGCTCTGGAAGCAGTCTGGCAATTCCGTCTGGCAGCTATGGTCCTAACTCCATGTTCAGCCCAACGTTTGTCACCAGCTTGAGGCAGTCTCCAATGCAAACGATCCAGGAAAACAAACAGGCTACGTTCTCCTGCTGTTCCCTCTTTAGCGAGCAAAGTCTACAGGACTTGCTCAACTCAGAGTCCCACAGTCGCAGTGATGTCCTTCTTACCCAGTCTGACCCACTGATGTCTCAAGCCAGTGCCTCCCTCTCCTCTCAAAATGCCTGTCAATGTGCTCTATTGCTGCGTAATGACCCCATGTTGTCCAACCAGGCTGAGCCTTGTGGACAAGTGGGACTCAAGAAGGCGTTGCAATCCGGACAGCGGATGAACAATGTCTCGTGCAGTGAGTCTGACTACCAAAGCTTGATGAAGCAACATCTCCAACAGTCTCCCTTCAGAAGCATGTCTATGCAGCTCAACTCCTCTGATTCGATGTTGGTAGGTCTCAACGGTAGTGTGAACTCCATTCAGTTGGTGTCTCAGGATAGATTCCCATCGGACTTGGATCTTGAAGCGTTAAGTGGCAGTCTCGATTGTGATATAGATGCCATCACCCGCAATGACCTAATGGATGCTGAAGGCCTGGAGTTCAGCTTTTATTCGCATCTCTTCTCCTCCCAGAATGCTAACCTGACTTCAGGGAGCTTTTCTGGTACTAAACGAACCTCCTCTCAAAGCTGGGTGCCAGGTTGATCAGGCCAGTCCCAGGAATGTAGTGTCGGGGCAGAACACAACATTTGAGCCAATGTAAAACAACTGTACATTATGCTGTAGAAAAGCTGTTTGACATCCATTGGAACGTTTGAGTCAACTTCAGTGATTTACCCGTTTGTGGTGTTAAAGTTTTGTGGCTATATGTTTTGTATTGTCATGAATCATGATTGAGAGTTGTTTGATGGATGGTTAAAAGAGTTTCATCAAAGTTTAGCTTGAAGTGCTTGCAGTTTAATCTATTCACAAAATATTGAAATCAGCCGCTCAAGTGGAGTATTGTATAGTGAAGGTTGTCTATTTATGAAGTCAGTACTTCCCTTGGTCCATATATATATATATATATATATATATATATATATATATATATATATATATATACACACACACACACACACACACACACACACGCACTACCAGTCAAAAGTTTTGAAACACTTACTCATTCTTTATTATAATTTTTTTTTTCTTCACATTTTAGAATAATAGTAAAGTCATCAAAACTATGGAATAACATAAATGGAACTATGGGAATTATGTTGTGACTAAACAAAACCCAAAATAAATCAAAACTGTGTTATATTTTAGCATCTTTAAAGTAGTCACCCTTTGCCTAGATTTTGCAGACATGTACTCTTGACATTTTCTCAACTTCTTGAGGTATCACCCTGGGATGCTTTTTAAACAGTATTGAAGGAGTTCCCATCTATGTTGGGCACTTATTGGCTGCTTTTCTTTATTATTTGGTCCAAGTCATCAATTTAAAAAACTTCTTTTTTTTAATAAAATTTTAGTTTTATAATGAAATAAATTAATATGGTGGCACAATTATATTTCTGTCTACAAAACTAATTTCAAACATTTAAGCATACGCCTTCAGATCAAAAGATTTTGAAGATCATGAGAAACATTTCAGTCAAGTGTTTCAAAACGTTTGACCGGTTATGTATGTATGTATGTATGTATATATGTGTGTGTATATATATATATATAAACAAACCTGTGCTCTGGAAATGGCACCACTGCGAATTTGGGCGCCTACACACTAGAGAAAGTGCTAACGGTACGTTGACAAATGGTAATGTTAAAATACGTTTTGACAGTGTGGAAAGAACAGGGTTAGTTTGGGTGCAAGCGGGAAATACAACAAATTGAATTTCCGAAAGTGCTTCTAAAGCAGCGAAAGAAAAAATTTATCTAACTTTGTTGCATGATGGAGCATTTTTCTGATGTCTTGCCGTTGCACGATACCCGTTAAAATCAAAGGGTTTGCAGCATTCTCTGATGAAATGTAAACTCTAATATGGAGCCGCTCTTAGTTTGTTGTAATGTTTTGTAACTGTGATCGAGATTTCAAGTCATCACATTGAAACTAACACTTGCCTTTTTCCAAACTAGTCCTCAGGAAAATACGTTGATGGCCTGTTTACAACATTAACTCTTGAGAATGTTTTTGTTGTCATAAAAATGCCTGTTTTATTGTGAAACTGAAAAAAGGGAAGAAATTGGGTTTTGCGAAACCAGTGATCATAATGCATCATTGATTCCATTTACAGAAAAATGTATTATGATATGATAAGCTATGTATTTAGTGTTCTGCTGTATGAAACTAGTCTATCAGTGTTTTCCATGAATTTCCTAAAACAACCTTTGTGTGCATTTATCCTGTTCAGACTTCTTGAGCATATCCATCACCTCTAAACTTTGCATTCACAGTTTATACTGAAATTCGTAAAAAACATTTTTGCATGCAACCATACATAAAAATTATTTTACGAATTTCTTTATAAATTGTTTGTAAAACCATTCTCGTAAAATTTAGCGTTCACAATTTATAAAGAAATTCAAAATACCATTCTTTTACACCACAATATAGGCAAAAATGGTTTTTCATAAAAACATGCTTATGGAAATTTTAGCATTCATAAAAGCGTTTGCAAGGGGTTCAGGATGGGCAAGGAGGAGGCGGGAACCGGCATAACAATCACATAACTTTAATGACGTAAAAGAACTGAAACATAACATAAAACACATATAGACGAACACACACAGCAGCCACGTGTCTCTCTCTCTCTTGAACTGGTGCCCCCGACTCCTCTTTATCCCCCTCCCGGCTGATTAGGTGACTCAGCACCCTCACCTCCTCACCGCGTTCTTGCATGCAGCAATTCACGTAAAAATGGTTGTACAAATTTGCGTAAATTTTTTGTAAATTGTTCGTATTCCATTTATTTTTTGTTTTGTTGTTGCAACATTAGTACATGCAACAATGTATGTGAAAATGGTTTTAAAAACATTTTGCATAAATGATTCATAAATCTATTCTTGCGTAAATCGTTGCGTTCAATGCCCATGGTATTTATAGTGTGTACATAAACTGAGCACTTTTTATGTATGTGTGTGTACATTTTTGTTTTGTGACAGTTAACGTATGGTTTTATGAATTTCTGTTAGTTGTTTCATGTTCATGGCCCATTGTGTGTGTGTTTGTGTGTGTGTATATTCATTGTAGAGATAACATTTATATATACTGTATATAGTTATACATTTCAGAACAATGATTAAGGACCACTAGATGTTTGTGTATTTCTAGCGGGAAAAAAGAAGAGCATTTGGTGCTAAGTGAAAACGTGTTGGGTTAGTTCATATGGCTGACATTTTGTGTGTACATATCTACACAATGGGTGGTGCTAGTAGTAAGAAGTGTTTCAGTACTGATGGCAATATGTTTAAACCATTCTGATACTTTTAATATAAAAGGCAGCCACATTGTAGGATTACATCCTGTATGGACAAGCTATGTATGAAAGCACCAATGACTTTTACTACACATAATAACTAATATTTGCATTATATTCATGTTTTTTAGCCAGAGGGGAACTGGCCCCACAGTGAGCCTGGTCTCCCCCAAGGTTATTTTTCTCCATTAACCAACATCGTATGGAGTTTTGTGTTCCTTGCCACAGTCGCCTTCAGCTTGTTCACTGGAGGTCTAATATAAATATCATTATTTTCTATTATTTATTTTAGACACTGGCGTAGAATTGGGGGAGACAAAGGGAAGGGGGTGATTTGTAAATATATAATATAAAAGAGTTTTTCATAAGATTTTGTAAGCTTAAATGGGAAAACTCTTGTGCTTGTGTGGGTACTGGAGCTGTTGCTATGGATACAGACATATGGTGCTTTAATGGCAAGGTGTCACTGAATGTGAACTTTCAGTTCATGTGAAACTGAAGCTTAAACACACAAATTCTAAAAATCGGCTGTTTGGCAAAATTTTAATGACTGACTGAAGACGACGGATGTAAAACAAGCAGACAGAAGTCCTAGAAAGACACATTCTACAAATTGGACAGCATGCTCCACTAGTCATCCAACAACAAACTAGTAAGTTTAATATTTTTAGCTGTGGTGATTTTAAAGCGATGAATTAAAGATGCCACTTTTTGTAATGTTTAAGTGTGCTGACAGCGCGTGGTGAATTTGCATGTAGTTACTATCAGCGAGTACATTTGAAAAGTTGCGTCTTAAATCGTCCTCATTATTTAAAGCATTGCTTCTGTACAAATTCACCGAATTCAACAATAAATTTAATTTTAGTCATGATCGGACTTTAAATTGCCTCCTGTAGGCAATGTCCCCTATTATGCATAGTTCAAAGGTTTATTTGTAAGGTGTTGTGGACAGTATTTAGAGTCTGTTCTTTATGTTGGGGTGTCTGACAGAACAGCGGATTGCTTTAATAAGCTGATGCAGAAGAAAAAACTGTTGAATGCGTGAACTACGTTGCGCACCCACAATAATCACTCTGGTTACATTAGCACATCACTGAGATTGGGGTGCATATAAGTGGTGGTGTGCCCTAGACTGGAGCGGCTCTTATTATATACCTCCTATTTTTTCTTATTTTAGGGCTTCCCTTAGTGTCTACATATCCACCAGATATTTGTCCACTTAGACGTTTAGACAGTTGTTGTATGATATTCATTTTTTTTGCATCAGTGCTGTTGCATAATAAGAAAATGTGCAAATAATCGCAAAACCGGTTAACCGCGATTTTATTTTTCCTCAGACGTGAAAAACTCACACCGCGGCATCCCTACATTAAATATACTTTATTTATCTGTGCATTCATTTGAACTGTTATTGTGCATTGTGCATTGTGTAATGTGTTGTAATGAAATTTAGCACTTCCCAAACCAAATACCCCCACCCCCCAAACCCACATTTGGTCCCCCTCAATGTTCAAACAAAATCTACGCCATTGATTTTAAGGCACAATTTGACACTCTTTTATGATTTGAAGACATTACTATATTACAGGTTTTTCTGTTGAAGCATAATTTTCTGTAACGCTGCTTTGAAATGACGTGTGTTGTATACAAATAAAACTGACTTGACGACCTGCATTACTTTACTGTATTTCACCATTTTTCTTGAAAATGCCGGACAAACAAAATTGAGGCTGATGAGAAAAAATGCAGCTATTTTGTTTGTTGAAATAGTAGTGCCATTCAGGGACATTAAAAGTACTTTTAACATCATTCAAATGCACCTTGGCTAAAGTTAAATGCCCAGAATTTTAATAAACCTCTCAAGCACTGATTTTAATTATCTGCTTTGTATAATCAGCTGGTGACATAATTTAGAGAAGAGGACTCTGAGATGTTAAAGTCAGACTGACCATTTCAAACATTGGAGTCCAGTCAAGAAACATATGAAATAAAAATAAAGTGCTTCGTATGCCGGATTATCAAAGAAGACATTAAAACTCTTCACCGTTCATCAAAATATCATTGTCCATTGGCTTCTTTTGTTTAATGGCCCTGTTCCTTATCTTAGGAGAGACTTCCCATTCAGGGAACCCATTGCCAATGTCCTTTTGGTTTCCTTGCCCAGTTAACTCACTATTGTCTTTGTACGGAGCTTGTTTAGTAATAACAACCATGTTGTCTCCGTGACTCTCAGTGCTCTCCATAAAACTGTGCAGATCTTTCAGTTTAGCTTGTGCTACGTGATTAGTGCAGTTCCCCATTGATCCTGGTTGAGATTCCATTGAGATTCAAGTGATCTGTTTTGCTGTTGTGCACTCAAAGCCATCAACAATGGTTTTACCAGGTTTATCTTTCTCAGAGTCTGGTTTGTCTGGTTTAAAGTCCTCAACAAGATCTTCCTGTTTGTCTGTCTCATCTGGGTCTCCTCTGACCTCCTCTTTGGCATTTACATTTGAGGTCTTGATGTTTTCTTCAAGCTGGTCCTCATCCTCTTCAGTGTCTGATATCCTATCTTCCACGGTTTCGTCCTCTGCAGATCCAGTATAGTTCCCATTTGCATTCTTCTCACTGGTTGACTCCTCGTTTGGTGGTTCATTTTCATCAGATTTTACACCTTCAGATGACTATAAAAAGTAAATTGAGCTGTGTTTACCTTTGTTTACTCAATTTCAATAATTTGCCTACATTTAAATGCATTTAAACATGATATTTTGTCACAGGAAATTCTCTGTAATGGTTTTATTAAGACAGCTTGGATCAGTTTTAATTCATTGTTAATTAATCCTAATCTAAAAGAGGGAATTCACATGAATTGTAAAAAATTAAATAAATAAATAAATAAAAAAACATTCTGAATGTACCAATTCAAATCACAATTGGCCATTAGTTACCAGTAGATTAATGCAATATTTGCTTGACTTTACCTGTGTATTTCCATTTTGGATAATGTAAACTAGGGAGTTCAAGGCAAGGTGCATGTAAATAAAGCTCGTACAACACAATAGCACACATTTCTGGTGTCTTTTATTTGTAGAGTTGCACAGTTTTTGGATGAGTAAAAGCTCTGAAAATAAATGTAAATGTTTTGTATGCATCATATGTAACAGTAGCAATGTAACAAAAATAAATGTGTCATGACTTTGCATGGTAATGTATGCTTTATGATGAACTGCAGTCATTGGCCAATAAGGGTAATGTTGGTCCAATATATTAATTGCTTTAGTTAAACCCTGATCAAAGCTCTTGTTGGCAAACATCCACATTTTCTCATTAATTTGAAATTGGTGTCACAGTTATACATGAATGCACACATCAAACCATCTCCAGAGTAACAGCTCTTAACTATTGTTCAAATATGTTTGAAGAAAATAAAAGAACAAGGTTCAGTATGATGAGAGATTAAGATGCTCTTGGTTATTTGGCCATGGAATCATTTTGGGGGGAAAAATAACAACAAAAAAACAGGGTTCAATATAATTGGAGAATGAAGGAGCACTGAAAGCCAGTCGGTAAACGTTAAAATATTCACTGTTTCAAAAGTATAGCCACAAGACGTAAACAGTATGCGTGTTAACGTGATTATAGTGTGATAAAATCACATACTAACCTTTTCTGTGTAAAATTATATGACATTGTTGCCATGATGACATAACACTGTAAACTGTAAAACCTTAAAACATCCATTAAAACGATGATTTAAACAATTTTACAGCTCATATAATACACAAGTTTTAACAGAAAAATTAATGTGTTTTAATAAAAATATATGGAAGATGGTGGCAAACTTAGGCCAGAGGCTCTGCTTCCCAACTGAGATCACGTCAACCAACCTCAGACCAGACCTTGTGCTATGATCGGCCTCATTCCATCTCGTGTACATCATCGAGCTTACAGTGCCCTGGGAGGATGCAGTGGACGAATCTGAGGTACGCTGAGCTTGCTGCTGATGTGCAACATCATGGCTGGAAAGTAAAGGTCCGGCTGGTTGAAGTAGGCTGCAGAGGGTTTGTGGCCACATCAATGTCAAGGCTACTCCGAGAGTTGGGAGTACGAGGGAGGGCCCACCGGCAAGCAGTCGAAGAACTCTCCAGAACTACAGAAAAGGGTAGTCAGTGGCTTTGGATGAAGAGAAAGGACTCCACCTGGGCCCTCAAGTGAGTAGATGGCATCGAGGGAGTGAGCCCGGGATGCTGGGATTCACTGCTGAACCCTCTGGATGTGTCGTGGGCCTATCAGCGAAACATCGAGGAAAGAGGATGCCCACTTGATAACCCAGAAGATGCCATCACTCACTTGACCAAGCTTAGGCAGCTTGTCTCACGTGTGCAATTAAGGGATAATAACATCAAATCCTACATAACAGATTCACATTTCTGCCTTTAAACCCTCCAAAATTTGGCCCCCATTCACCTAATCTCGAAGAAAAGATTTTTGTGGTAATCAAGTGAAGTATTTAAGTTTAAGAAAACTTAAATAATTTGTTAATCTTAAAAGTAGACTGAAATATTTATGAACTTATCTTTGGTTTCCAGAAGCAAATTTATATACAAGTATCATTTTGTCAAATGGTTTTTAGGCACTAATGAGGCCATATTTTAGAAATGTCGATATGTTTGTCTGCCTAGCTTCTTCGATTTCAACCAAAAAGCTCTGAAACCCCGTCAGTGTTGAGTCTCTTGTCATGTTGTTGACATTGTTGTCCTTCTTGTCCTTGGTCTTGTTTCTGTTTTGTTAAAGTGGACTTCATCATCATATTCTTTGTTTTCTTCATCTATATCATCTTCTTGATCTACGTTTTGTTTGTCCTTGTCCTATTCACTGTCTTCGCCTGCGAAAGGTGAACTGGAACCAGCTTTAAACTCAATACAAAGAACTCATCTCCTCAAATCCTTATCTAAACCTCATCAGGTCTGTGTATACCTGCTGTTCTAGCCATTACACTTATCTTTCCTGTGCTTAGAGAAACTGTATAAAGTGTCCTGTATTTAAAAAATGCCACATTAAAGGAAATCCAGATTATCTATGGTCGCCAAGGGGACATGGCCCTTGAAAATGCACTAAATGTTCTCTTCGACGGAGCCCCTCTGTTGTGTTTGATTTCTGATATCTGTGCACAATTATTGTGTATTCATACAAATGTAGAAATCAGCTGCTCATTCATAAGCACTGCACAATCAAGTGAGATTGTGTGGTAAGAAAATAATTCATAATATATTACAGCTCTCTTTAGGGAGGAAAATCACCCCCTTTGTCCTTGTGCACTGACTGGTGGGACAGCACCTCGGTGATGCGCTCTGATTGGATATCGGCTGCTTTTCGGCTAAACAATCAGTGCTTCTGTATCCAAGTCAACTTGGAATGTTGAGCTGTTTAAATCCAGAGAAGGTGTATGTGATTTTTTTGAATTACAAATCGAGAACTGCATGATTGAAATGTTTTTGGTTTTTATTTTTTAAACTTTTATAACATTTTCATCAAATTATTTGCATTTTGTTTTGATATATGCCTACTGTGCAGTGGTGGTTATGGCAATTAAATATGTAGATATCCTAAGCATGGCAAAGATTCTTATTTATAATCAAAAGAGGGGTTACATTTCTCCTCTTTGGTGATGTCAGCACTTTCACTGAGTTTTATCGCACTCTGCAGGTGAAGAGCGTCACAGAAATGATCAATACCTTCCTTTCATGTTGTTTGCTGTAACAATGTGACAGTGCTACATTTAATCAAAGCCTGAAAATAATATTTTAATAATAAATGTAATGAATTCTTTGGATATATGAGCTTAAGCAGACATGCTGTCTCCATGACAATCCCATTACAAGCTTTTGTTTTATTAAAAAGGCAACGAATGATGGATTACAAATGACATCCGAAATCAAATAAAGAGGAACAGAGCCAAAAAAAAAAAAAAAAAAAAAGGATTCATTTATTTTCTAACTTTTCTGGGTTTTTTTCTTCTCATTATTAAATATTTATGATGAAGAGACTATTTATAGAATATATTTTGTCTTTCATACAGTATGTTTAATGTGTAAGTTCTAATGTGTAATATATGTTTTATAAAATAAAATACTGCATATTAAATATTATGTGGGTCATTGACAAATAAGGTTGTAAATGTGATAAAATGTGAAATATTTAAAACATATTGTGTCAAGTTCGTAGATGTGATCTTTGAGTTCATGTTGTTTTTACAAATCTTTGAAAAACATTTATAGCATTTTCAAAAAATGTATTTAACGACTTTATAAATGTCATGTGGTGTAACCATCAAGTAAAAGCTATTTAAATAGTTTCCTTGCACCTTGAATACGTGAGAGTGTACACAACTTAATTATTAATTTTAAAAAGGTTTTCAAGCATATGCTTCAAGGTGAAAAATATTTTTTATAAATATCATGAATTTTTAAGTCAAGAATATCAAGAAGTTTTCTCATGGTTACACCAAAATGACTTGAACCAAATGTGCCTTTTCATACAAATGTCAAGATATTGATATTTAATGATATGACAAAATATTGATTGGTTTTTTAAAAATTCACAGTTTTAAAGCACACAGTTTATGATTTGATTAACAAAATTGCTGCCTACAGTACATGTTGGTTACACCACATGACTTTGATTTGGTGCACAAATGTTTTCCCAAATATTAGTGATATGAAAGGTGTGGGTGATAAACAGATCAATATTTAAGTCCCTTTTTACTATAAATCTCCACGAGAGTTTTTGCCGATTTGTATTCTTCGTACATATCGCCACAGCGAGGAGAATTTAGTTCCTCACCCACACCTATCATATCGCTTCTGAAGACATGGATTAAACCACTGGAGTCATATGGATTACTTTTATGTTGCCTTTATGTGCCTTTTTGGAGCTTCGGGTTAGTTTTGGACCCTACTAACTTGCATTGTATGGACCTACAGAGCTGAGATATTCTACTAAAAATCTTCATTTGTGTTCTGCTGAAGAAATAAAGTCATACACATCTGGAATGGCATGAAGGTGAGTAAATGATGAGAGAATTTTCATTTTTGGGTGAACTATCCCTTTAATGGTGTTTAAGCTGTGATTATTGATATGATAATCTTAATAATTTTATATATATAGTTTATATAATAGTTTTATTTATGTTAAATACAGTATGTTGTAGGTGCTTCATAATCTCCCTTCAAATAAATGGAATGAAGAACAGATGTCCAGTGTTGTAGATTTGACCTCTCCTGCCTAATTTTCAGGTCAGAAATCAGTTTCCAGAAAGTGATTTTAATAATGCCCTCAAGCTGAAATAAACTTGATCACCAGTGATTTGAAAGTAAACTCGTAAAGCTGAAGTGTGTAATATAGCTTAAAAGTGAATAGACAACTATTATACATATCATTATATTCACAGTTCTGTTTGGTACCAGTAGTGGCTCTGAAATTACACATCTTTAATTTAGATTACAAGATCTTCCTCTAAGTAAATGTCTTTTAAAACTGAATTAATCTATTTATTTATTCATTTATTTTGTTCCTGTTTCATCAGGTGTTTGCTTCAGTGTCAGCTGTTACCTTGCACTCTATCAAAACAGAGGATTTCAAAACCCATCTGAGTGACCCAGAGGTGAAACCAAAGCATGATCCATGGCAACAAATCGCCAAACTCAAGGAGCTCAGATCAGTGGATGAACTACTTCACATGCGCAGCAAGTTCTTTGAGGTGAATAACTGTGAATAAATCTAATACACTAAAACACAAACTTGTATTTTCAGTTCATATTGGTTCTGTTCATACACATGTTGTGATCAGAGGACATTATGTCTGTAGTTCTCTATTCAACATTACTATACTTGACCTGTTTTGCACTTTCTTTTAAAGGAGTCTGATCTATATATAGTGACTGATGCTTTGAAACAGTATGCTGCATCTGTCTATCAACTAGACATCACAAAAGCTTAATCTATCAGCGCAGAACTCCAAGACACACTCAGAAAAACATCTGAAATGTGGAGAAAAATGTATAACAGACATGCAAACATGTTTCAGGTACATGAATATATCTATCTGAACCACACTACAAAAATAATTTTCGTACTCGTAATTTTTTGTCTTGTTTTCCAGTAAATTCTGTATATCTAAACATCCTTAGAACAAAACTAATTTACATAAGAAGCAAAATTACATAATATATTAAGACTTGTTTTTAGTGAAATATTAATATACAATTTAATGAGGTTTTTGCTTCAAACAAGAAAACAAAATGATAAAACTGTTTGTCAGTAGAAAACAATTTTCCATCAGAAAATGATTTACCAATTGGGTAAGGAAAAATAACTTCATTCAAAGAGAAAACAAGTTTATTTTTCTGACCCCATTGGCAAATAGTTTTTCTTATTTAAAGCATAAACCTCACAAAATGTTGTTATATTTCTGAAAACAAGTCTTAATATCTTACAGTTTCATTTTGCTTATCAAGTAAATATGTCTGGGTTTAAGACTATGTACATACACTTACTGGAGAACAAGACAAAAATACTGTACTGCACAATTTCTGATTTTTTATTTCAGGTGGCCACTGGAAAGACTCTTTCATCAAAGCATGGAAACCAAAAACACACTGAGAAAAAGAATAATAGATCAATTTAAGAACTCACAAATATGTCCGAAATCTATGGGAGAAATGGATCAACATCTTTTATTGGTCCTGGAACAAGATTCCTGTCCGACAATGTCTTATAACCCTAAACTTACCCTACCCTACCCTTAAACCAGAAGGTTAATAAGAATGTTGTTGAAGTCGCAATCAAACCCTTCTAAGTCTTAAAATCTGTTTGAAAGGAATGTTACCAGCACGGTGACCTTGTGTGTGACCATTTCTTTTTTTGTTCTCCTTCTTGAAACAATTCTAGTCAAATCAATGTTACTTATGATCTTGAGAAATTGAGGACATTCCCAATGATCCTGCATCATCCAGAGGAGCGTATGTGTGTTTAATCTACCTGCGACACCTCAGGACCAAAGAACTGATGGTAAAAAATATTATCTTGAAACCGATGTCATTAAAGATTTGATAGCGTTTCTTTTTCTACAATGATCTTTTCACTTACAAACAAAAGTACTAACCATGGTTTTTTTTTTCTGGAAAATGTACCATTGATTTAATATGTTTTTTGGTTCCATGGTATTAACAGTGCTATGTTAATTCCATTTTTCATGTACCATAGTAATATCACGGTATTTTGGACATGGTACTATGGTAATAATGTTTTTTAAATGTACCATGGTAATACCATGTTCTTTGGACATGCACAATGATATTAACCTTGTTTTTTTGTTTATTTATTTATTTTTTACATGTTTTTGCATGATGTTGTTACCATGTTGTTTGGACATAGTTTCATGATATGTTTTTTTGGTAATATACCGTAGAAATATCATAGTTTTTTGGACATAATACCATGATAATGCCATGTTTTCTGGACATGTATAAGGTTAATATGATGTTTTTTTGGACATGTACAATGCTAATACCATGTTTTTAGACATGTACAATGGTAATTCCATGTTTTTGGACATGTACAATGGTAATTCCATGTTTTTGGACATGTACAATGGTAATAACATGTTTTTGGACATGTACAATGGTAATTCCATGTTTTTGGACATGTACAATGGTAATAACTTGTTTTTGGACATGTACAATGGTAATTCCATGTTTTTGGACATGTACAATGGTAATAACTTGTTTTTGGACATGTACAGGGTTAATATTATGTTATTTGGACATGTACCATGCTAATACCATGTTTTCAGACATGTACAATGGTTAAACCATGTTTTTGGACATGTACCATGCTAATACCTTGTTTTTAGACATGTACAATGGTAATAACATGTTTTTGGACATGTACAATGGTATACCATGTTTGTTGTACATAGTACCATGGTAATTCCAAGTTCTTTGGACATGTACAATGGTAATACCATGTATTTTGGACATAACACTATGGTTACTCCATGTTTTTTGGACATGTACCATGATAATACCATGTTTTTTGGACATTGTACCGTGGTAACACCATGTTTTTGGACATGTACCATGGTAATTTCATGTTTTTTTTTAACATGAACAATGGTAAAACTATGTTTTTGGACATGTACAATGGTAATACCATGTTTTTTGGAGATAGTACCATGGTAAAACCATGTATTTGGACATGTACAACGGTATACCATGTTTTTGGACATGTACAATGGTAATAAAAATTTTTAGGACATGTACCATGGTAATACCATGGTTTTTGGACATAGTACCATGGTAATTCCAGGTTATTTGGACATGTACCATGATAATACCATGTTTTTTTGGACATAGTACCATGATAATACCATGTTTTGGACATGTACAATGGTAATACCATGTTTTTTGTACATGTACAATGGCAATACCATGGTTTTTGGTCATGTACAATGGTAATAACATGTTTTTTAGACATCTACCATGATAATACAGTTTTTTTTACATAGTACCCTGGTAATTCCATGTTTTTTTGGACATGTACCATGATAATACCATATTTTTGGCTATAGTGCCATGGTACTACCATGTTTTTAGATATGTACAATGGTAATACCATGTATTTTGGACATAGCACAATGGTTATTCCATGTTTTTTGGACATGTACCATGATAATACCATGTTTTTTGGACATAGTACTATGGTAACACCATGTTTTTGGACATGTACAATGGTAATACCATGATTTTTGGACATAGTGCCATGGTAAAACCATGTTTTTGGACATGTACAATGGTACTACCATGTTTTTTGGACATAGTACCATGGTAATAAATTTTTTTTGGACATGTACCATGGTAATACCATGTTTTTTGGACATAGAATCAGAATCAGCTTTATTGACAAGTATGCTTACACATTCAAGGAATTTGTCTGGTGACAGGAGCTTCCAGTGTACAACAATACAAAAACAATACAAAAACAGCAGCAAGACATAGATTATAATAAAAAATAAAAAATAGTTAAACACATACATACATACACACATACACATACGTAGTAAAATCTAATACAAATCTGTTATCTGTTATGTACAGTGCAAATGCAAATCTGTTATGTACAGTGCAAATGTTTGTTTTTTTTCCCAGAGGAATGAAATGGCAGAAGAGGTTGGATGTGTTAAATAAATATAAAAAAGACTAAACTGTGTATTGCACATAGTTATTGCTCAATGGGGTTGTTTTAACTGTTCATGAGATGGATAGCCTGATGGAAAAAACTGTTCCTGTGCTTGACGGTTCTGGTGCTCAGAGCTCTGAAGCCTCAGCCAGAAGGCAACAGTTCAAAATGTAATGGGCAGGATGAGTGGGAAATGTAGTTTTTTGTAAACTTTTTGGAAATGTAGTTTTTTTGCATACATTTGTCACTGCATAAACCAGCTAAATGAGTCTCATTTTCTGGCAGGTTTTATCGTCATTCTTCATTAACTGTACAAAAAAATGCATGCAAACTAAACTGCACAGTCAAATCCTCAGGTAAAATTAATTATTTCCAATAACAATTTGCTTCTGGCATGATTCTTAAATCAACACGCTCCCAACTTGGAAAGTCGGGGCTCAAAGAAAATCCAGAGTTTCCCATCGTCATCACGACTTTGTGGTCACGTTCATGTGCGCTTAACTCGTAAATACGATAATTCTGACATGACTTGAATGCACCATAAGAGTAATAGATGTTCTTATTACAGGAATGTTACCAAGCTCTTCAAAACACACTGCAGATAATATCAGCTCTTCACAATCCAAACATGTCCTTCAATCCCAACAGCACTCAAAAACTTACTGCGACTGGAGCGGATCTGAGAGCATCGGTATTCAATATTTCTGTGTGGCTCATTTCCAGCATGAAAACCACTTCCAGCAGTGTTAGTGTCCTTATGCTTTGATGTTTGTCCAAAGGGGATGAACTGTGGGACTTCCAGCAACAGATTGACTCTCTACATGAGCCCAGAAGTTCAGAGGCTGTCGGGCGGATCCTGCAGCTACACAGGGAAGTTCTCTTCCTGCGCTTTGATACTGCAGTGCGGTACATGATCAGGTAGGGGAGAGTGAGGTAAGATGTGTCACTTTTACTTCAGCTTTCTTCTGGGTTAAGAGAAATGAGATACCTAGTTACAGTGGGGTCCAAAAGTCTTTTCAGAGTAGCTTCAGCATCAAAACATGGTGTTTCCTGTTTTGTCTCTCCACAAGGGAAGCGTTCATCTCCTCTGGAAACATCTCAGCCTATCAAAGCATGACTGAAAACATGAGCCACGCCCTCCCGAGCATGAGTGACAGTGTAGCGGGAGGAGCCAGTTTTTTCTTTGTTCTTCAACCACTAGATCCAGAATGCCTTCAGGTGAGGAATGACCGGAGCTGCACGGAATCTGCATTGGTACAACAGTCTGGTTACGGAAGTACAGTAAAAATCCCATACATTTTCTCCATAGGGGAGTCAATGTTTAACAATAACCTCTAAACTTTTAAAGATAGACCTACCGTGAGCTCCAAGGTTTTAAATCGACAGTATATGCATCTGTTGAAGCCTTCAGTCCACATTATTTCAACTTACTTAAAATAAAACGTGTTTAATAGCGGAATTCCTAGTGAAAAACTGCACAACAATCTTGAGGGGAAAATCCACCAATCATAGAATCACGGCAAATAAAGCACGCCAAAAGAGCTCTGCAGCGACCGCCCACTCCCATGATGCACTCCCTACACTAACAAACTACTTAAATATTTGTAAATATCTGAATATTTTGCAATATATTTTAAATTAGGGCTGTCAATCGATTAAAGTTTTTAATTGAATTAATTACATGTTCTGCCGGTCAATTAATCTAAATTAATTGCAATTATATGAAAAATAACACGTTAAAGTTCTTATAGGTCGAGGGCATGATAAATTGCGTAAATACGTAAATATATTGTTTCTATAAATAGAATTAACAACTTTAAATCAATAGTTTTATATTTTTCCATCCTATTTATTGCTACATTGCTTCAATGCTTCAAGGGATTGTAGTTCATTCCCTTATTAAAGACAGTAAGTACACAGTCTTTAACCCTTAAACGCATACCTCGGGTCTTTAGTGACCCACAGTTGTGCCCACACCTCTTTAGTATTCCTCAATCTCTCTTTCTCTCTCTATAAATAGTGTAACACACACACAAAAGCCAAAACTGCAACAACAACAAAAAATATTTTATAATGGTTTAAGTACCAAAAGTGTATAGGGTCATTAGAGATCCTAGGTATATAAGAGTGTCCGTTTTTTCTATATAAGTTTAATATCACAGGATATCAATTTCTTTGTTTAATTCAAGAGGGATGAGTACTATATTCATACAAATAAATACCATATCATTGATTCTGATTTACATTGATTTTATGTGTGACAATGAATTAACAACAATGGTGATTTATCAGTATCCCATATGCGTGTACACATATATAAGATACATGTAATTTCTTACTCAAGGCTGCGCTGTTGTTTCAGTGATTGACTTGATTTACATTTGACATTGCTATTTGATGAAGAAACAACATGGAAGTAAACTATAGCAAGTTTAACACATGAACAGTATGGTATGTCATTTGGGTGTACTACTGAAATAATGTAAGTTGTGCATCTATTTAGACTCAAAAAGTGCCTGAGAAAGTACTTATGTGTAGCTTATGTGTAGATTATATGTTATGTGCTGTTCAGTATGTGTTTGACAGTCAGTTGCATCTCAGGAAATTTCAGTTTGAAAGTAATGAGTCCTGTTCTAGATTTGCCCTGATTTGCTGCATTATCTCTTTGATATGTGAAAAAACAACAACAAAAAAAAACATCAAAATATATTTTATTTAATTATTTTCTAATTGTCTTGAAAATTTGACACTATCTGGGCATTTTGAAGATCCATATGTGATAGATAGATATATATGTGCCAGATCTCTAAAAACCTAAAGACCCAAATATGTAAGAGTATTTGGCAAAATTCCCATGCATTTAAGGGTTGAATCAAAGTTTGTAATATTGTGATTCAGCTGGTTGGTTTGGTTCATGACTTAGAACTTTTTTATGGAGGATTTTAATATAAAATCCATATAGGGAATGGGAAAAATACTTGGAAAACTTTTTCGTTTGTGTTCTCAGGACCAAAATTGGTATCCATGGATCACACCCCTTGATCATATAGGACGTCCAACCAATTGAGTATTACATGCAGGTGTGTACTCCTCTTTAACCTTCATTACTGCATAAAGTCTTATGATTCGCCTTCCAAACAATTCTCTGCTTCATAATAGCATGATCAAATATGTTTTGCATTTTTGTAACTCTGTTTGTGTGATCTGAATGACCGATGAAGAATGGAGGCTAAAGGGGCAATACTGGACGTATCTCTGATCATTGATGATGTGCTCAGTAGTGGATGAGATGCAGGACCACTTCAACTACAAAGCACAGGAGACTCCAACAAAGCTGTTGAGTCTGGGAAAGAAGTTTACATTTTACACTTATTTAGTTGAAGCTTTTATCCAAAATGACTTCAGGAAATCAGGAGTAATACAAAAACAGCAATGCAGGAAGTATTGTGCTCATGTCACCTTTAAGTTATCTGCTTTTTAATGCAGCATATTTATCTCTGTGTTGTAATCAGGACTCTAAAGATAACATGGGAGATGTAGGGGAAAAAATGGATGTGTGTATGATGTGTAATATGTCTAAAATTCAAGACCCCATATGATCCCTGATGATCCAGCGAGGATGCTTACTGCTTTGGAAACAAATGGAAGTTTTCAAAGAGAGCTGGACTCAACGACTGCGGGGTTTGGAGAAAATAAACACCCCTACAATTTTTAAAAACATCTTACAACTTTACAGGGTAAGAACATTTCATCATTACCAAACACACTCTTTGGTAATTGTTAAGGATTTCAATTGAATTCATTTTGACTTTTTATGTGATAGTGTATGCTGTCAACCTTTCAAATTAGTTGTATGGACCCATGCTGTGACCCATGATCTTGTGTTGTAGAACGCAGGTTTACTTTCCCAGTATGCAAGCTCTGGCCCAGCACATGGGTAAAGAGAAGGAATATGAGCTTGTACTGTCTCAGAATCAGTCTGTTCAACCACCTCCGGGAGCAGCAGAGGTTGACATCAAAACATGGCAGGTAAAGTACATGAACTTCCCTGGTATTTATTATGAAGTATTGTGGTCTCTTTATTAATTTATCATCAGTTGGCAATTTATCATGTATCTAAATCCTTAACCCTCAGAGACACAGTGTATCAGAACTGCAATGTTTGTTTAAAGCAAATAATAAAATGTTTTGTTGTTTTTTTTTGGTAAAAAAAAAAAAAATACAAAAAACAGCTGACACTCTGAACTTTATCACAACAATAGTTTTTGTGGAAAAAAAATTGCACATTGAATGTCACAGCTTGCTAAATTCCCACAAAATTTACCGTAAAAAAAAGTATGCTCAAAAATCAAGATTTTCCTGTTGAATACTATTGTTTGCTAACGTCATACAAAATTCCCCCCAAAACAAAATATGCTTAAAAACCTAGATTTTTATAATCAGTGTCTTACTAAACGCACTTTCAAGGAGGAAAAAAGAAAAAATATAGATGTCAATGATTGGGTCTCTGACGGTTAAAGGAGCCATATTGTACACTTTTGAGGGATTTCCCCCCTTAAAGTCCATTAATAAAGTTAGTAAAGGTGTCTTGCACCAAAAAGTCTTACTTTAGCTTTAATTTATCTTTTTGATGACTGGCTAACCTCTGCGTACCTATACATAGTTAAACATACTGTAGTTCACAATGTCATTTAGTGGGACGGAAATCATGTTTTCCATTTATCCACCTTTATTAGGCAATTTATTAGTGGTGTTTGCTATAAAAAGTATCACTGTTATTATTGCTCATAGATTTACATTGGAAGAAGTACTAATACCACACTCAAAAAAAAATGAACTTTCACTATCATCAGTTTTATTCAATCCTCTTATGTTCATATTCCTCAAACGTTCATGTAACCCAAAAAAGTTATTTGTCAGCTTTACTTAATCCATTTGTGCTGGGACAACATGAATATTTTAGTTTGGTTTACTGAAACTGGGCAGAGGATTTCTAGTTCTTAGCATGCTTTGCATGGGACTTGATAGAGGGAGTAAATGTTAATAACCCCATATGACTTTCTTTAACACAAAGGGAGAAATTGTGAAAAAAAATTGTGTTCAGTGATGACATAAAACACAGCTGCACACAAACCAGAGAACAGAACTTTCTAAACATGTCTGAAGAGTTTCGAAATATTAGAGTATTATAATAGAATGTAGCGTCTCTCTTCATTGCTGGTTAGGACAAAAACCCTGATTACCATAGAAAATATACCTTTTATCACATGTTGTTTGTCGTCAGGTTAGGACACGGTGTGACTGTGGCTGCCTGTAGCCTCCTCCATGTTTCTGTTTGATATCCGAATACTCCGTTTCAAAAAATAAGGCTGGGCATAGAAATGCATCAATTCTTCAACTTCAAACTCTTCAGTCATGTTTAGTAAATTCTGTTCTCTGTAATTTGTGCAGCTGTGTTGTGTTCTGTTGTCACTATCGCTGTGGAGGACCTGTTTTTAGATGCTGTTTTAGAACTGTTGCTCTCATGCCCTATCATGACCGCGCACAGGAGATCAGTGGTCAGTGTTTCTCACCAAACCTTATCATATGCTTTCATAACAATCATGAGTCTCATGGAATAATTTATTAGACTTCTGAATTATAATTTTGCATTCTTTTGAAGTTTGAAGAGGTGGTCACTATAAACTGCCATTTTATGACATCACTGAGCACAACATTTTTACACAATTCCTCCCTTTGTGTTAAGAAAAAGAAAGAAAGTCATATAGGGTTCTAACTACACAGAGGTGAATAAACAATGACTGAATTTTCATTTTGGGGTGAGCTAATCCTTTAAGTGTTATTTTATGTGTTTTTGTGTAAGATGAATATAAAAGGGGTGACTTGTTAGTGTTTAATGTTTTATTATGTTGAGAATGAAAATAATTTCAGTAATTTTGTAGTTATGGGGGTTACAATCATGGTGAAGGCCAATATATTTTGAGTATTCTACATATTGCTTTATCTATTGAGCACTTGCCGTGCTAACCATAGCATACTTGACCTAGTTGCACTGTAGTGCTTCTCACCAACATGTATTTAGTATACTACAATTTACTGTCACTAGCAGCTAGCATATCACTAAAATAGTTGCATTTGAGTTATTTTGACATGTGAAATTTTGTTGATTACATGGTTATTTTAATTTAAGAAAACTCAGTTCAAAAATGTGGAACTACTGTCCATGTTTGAATCAAGTTCTGGGATACCATTTTTTGACCTAGGCCAGTAAGGAACCACCTGGCAACCAGCCAAAATATCCTTGCAACTACATAGCAACACGAGTTTTGCAGGGGCAAGCCACTACCACTCACATTTTCTTAAAAAAAAATGTAAACCTTCTTTAGTTTGATATCTCAGGCATAAATTTCAAATCAAACAGTGGCTGATATTTTTGCTGTGTGTGTTGCAGTTACTGTGACTATTGGAGATCAGATTGTGACATGATCCGAGCCGTTAAGAAGAGGATTAGCTGTGACTCTTGTGATGTCAGATCGCACGCAGCATGACTCCGGGCTCCCCACAAGTACCCATAAGCCTCTGCTCCTGCAGGTACCCACAGAAGATCAAAGAGCATCATAGGAGAACGGGCGCTCAGCCTCATTCTCTCTGCAGGCTGCCATTGTGAAGCCAGTTATCCTCACCACACTCAGTTCTGTGAATCCCAGAGAACTAAACACTGGGATCAAATGTTATTTGACATTTGGATGACCTGATGGACCCGGGCCAGTGTGAGAGAGTTTTGGGCCAGTTGATAGATCTTATTGGTTTTCTGCCTTGCAAACTTAGAGATTTGCTCTAATGTGATGTACATTGAACTTTATTGCAAATTCCGCTGGTTTAAATACCTCAAAATAGTGATGTTTTTCATCATATCCCATCGTTTTCCTGCAAAAGTTTGAATATGAATTTAAGCTAAAGTGTATGCTAAGGTATATAATTTCAAGATATTAATGGGAATTTAAAAAGAATATGAAAAATGTAGCAAAAAATGTAAATGTTACTGATGCATAAACAAAAAAAATAAAAAAAAAAAAATATTTTTTAATATTATTAAAAATGTATATTATAAAAATATTTAAAAATGTACATTATTTTTTAAATAATAAATAATAATTTTTTGTGGTGGAACCAGTGAAAATGTTGGCAGGACAAGTAAAAATCTGAACTACTAACCAGACCAGACAGCAGAAAAAAATCACCTTAGCTCACTTTATCTACGATAAGAACACAATTTATTTTTTATTTTTTTACGAAAAAAATACAAATAAAAATTGCCCTTACCGAGTGTTTTGTTCATATATCTGTCTTCCTCTGCTGTTTTTACATGGCTTGTAGATTTGTAGGAAAAAAGGACCGCAGATAATGGAGAATTTCATCCAGCAGTTGATGAACGTTGATGTTGTAATGAATAGACATAATATAATGACAGAACTCTGAAATACCTGATAAGTAGGTAAGAGGAATATTTCTGCAGAATTTGAATCCAAGTAATACATAATGTTACACATTCTTAATATTTAGCCTAATTTGATTATGCTTTTAACTATCAATAATCCTAATAAAACATATTTAAGTAAAGGTAAATATTATATAAAAATATTTGTATTATATCAATATTATATTAATGTATTTGTTATATGTATTGCTATTTTAGATCAACATGAATTAATAATAAATAAATGAATAAATAAATCCTAATAATAATAACTATTAATCCTTATAAAAATTCTACCATGTTTCAATTCATTCCACGGATTTCCCTCCAAAATTATCCTAGAAACTGGGTAAAAAAGTTGCAGATTCTAATTGATAAGCTATTTGTGTTGGTGATATGTACTGTAAATATTTGAATGTTTTAGGTGACATTCTCCAAAGCTCATCTGCAGGAGTGTTTGACTGATCTAGCTTGCGCATCTTCCAGCGATACTCACAGTTATACAAGCAAATCCTTCAACAGCAGGGACAACTACTCCTACCGGAGAGAACAGGTATAGAAATCCATCTACTTAACCCTTTGGACTGCTTGTAATAGAATTGTGACTATCGGCATAAAGTCTGGTCCACTTTGCAGCTAATTCTGGCCGAGAACCAGCTACTTAAACAGGAAGAGACCGTCTGAATGACATGTAAAGTGATTAATCATAGTAAATATGTTTTACATGCCGTTTAGGGGCGTGTAATATGAAATGGATGATATCACAATAATTGACCAGCATCTCAAAAACACACAAAATTAAGGTGTTTAATGAATGTAATGTGTTGCAGTTGCCACAAACGGTTGTACTGCCAGTTTTAAACATTTTGTGTGCAATATGCATCAGTCAGTCAGTGAGAGGACTGAGACTAGCATGCATCTCAACTGTTAACAGTCTTTATCTGCAGGATGTTAAAGAGCTTGAAGCAAAAAACCTGCAAGCAAGTGACCCCTATACAAAGGTATGAGTGTGTAGGCAGTATAACGTAATTTGTTCAAATTGTACCACAGTTCTTCACAGCATGGTCAGTAAACACATGTAATCACAGGTGGCAGAAGTTTGTCGGGAAATGATGGTTGAGATCACAGCTCTACGTGCCAGAGTAACTCAACTAGAGGAGGAGAAGAGAAGTTTAGATCAACATCTCAAACTCAATCACAGACAACGTTATGACATGCTGGTTCGCCAGCTCTTTTCTACGTGTTCTTCTGAAGGTATGTATCTCATAAGACCTCTTTGAATTGTGTTGAGGGCAGTTTTCTTTGCTGTGCTGACATATTTACTATTGAAGCAGGAAGTTGGGGTGGGACATATCAAAGGGTTAGTTCTTTATTTACAGTACATAGCCGATAGCCTTTAGTTTGCATCATAGCCCCGCAAAACCATGCTGTACAGCTTGTACTATGGCCGAAAGCAATGAAAACACATTCAAAATAAACTCTAGCCACATTCTGATTCATTTTATTGGCCATAAATTTCTATAGTACAAGATTTTTGGTCTGTTTTCCTGGAAGAGAAAGATTTTCCATTTTAATTCTTCTATTTCTATATTTTTTGGAGATTGAGATTTTGACATTGTTTTTATGTGAATAAATAAAGGTACATTTTTGGTTTCAACATTATTTGTACTGAAATCATTTTGTTTTGTTGGACAAGAAAAACCATTTGACCCACATCTGGTTTTCGACCATTGAAAATGAGTAAAACTTCAAATGTTTTGGATGGAACCACATTGAGAGCCCCAGATCTCTATAATTTATACATATAGGGTCTTAAAAATGAAATAAAATAAATTAAAATAAAAGTTTGTTCTGAACCACAATCTAAAAGGATAGTAAGATATGTTTAATACTTCTGAAGTTATAGGTCTGATCACTGACAATGATGAAACAGCCTACAGAGAGGAGGTGCACACTCTGACACACTGGTGTCAGGAGCACAACCTCTCCCTCAACGTCAGCAAGACAAAGGAGCTTGTGGTGGACTTCAGAAGAAGAGAAAGAGAACGCAGCCCCATCACCATCAATGGAGCACCAGTGGAGAGAGTCAGCAGCTTCAAGTTCCTGGGTGTCCACATCACTGAGGAACTCACATGGTCGGTCCACACTGAGGCTGTTGTCACTGAGGCTCATCAGTGCCTCTTCTTCCTGAGATGGCTGAGGAAGTTTGGAATGAACCGCCACATCCTCACACGGTTCTACACCAGCATTGTAGAGAGCATCCTGACTGGCTGCATCTCCGCCTGGTACGGCAATAGCACCACCCACAAACGCAAAGCCCTGCAAAGGGTGGTGCGAACTGCCAGACACATCATCGGAGGTGAGCTTCCCTCCCTCCAGGACATACAGGTGCATCTCAATAAATTAGAATGTCGTGGAAAAGATCATTTATTTCAGTAATTCAACTCAAATTGTGAAACTCGTGTATTAAATAAATTCAATGCACACAGACTGAAGTAGTTTAAGTCTTTGGTTCTTTTAATTGTGATGATTTTGGCTCACATTTAACAAAAACCCACCAATTCACTATCTCAAAAAATTAGAATATGGTGACATGCCAATCAGCTAATCAACTCAAAACACCTGCAAAGGTTTCCTGAGCCTTCAAAATGGTCTCTCAGTTTGGTTCACTAGGCTACACAATCATGGGGAAGACTGCTGATCTGACAGTTGTCAAGAAAACAATCATTGACACCCTTCACAAGGAGGGTAAGCCACAAACAATCATTGCCAAAGAAGCTGGCTGTTCACAGAGTGCTGTATCCAAGCATGTTAACAGAAAGTTGAGTGGAAGGAAAAAGTGTGGAAGAAAAAGATGCACAACCAACCAAGAGAACCGCAGCCTTATGATTGTCAAGCAAAATCGATTCAAGCATTTGGGTGAACTTCACAAGGAATGGACTGAGGCTGGGGTCAAGGCATCAAGAGCCACCACACACAGACACTACAGTTGTCGTATTCCTCTTGTTAAGCCACTCCTGAACCACAGACAACGTCAGAGGCGTCTTACCTGGGCTAAGGAGAAGAAGAACTGGACTGTTGCCCAGTGTTCCAAAGTCCTCTTTTCAGATGAGAGCAAGTTTTGTATTTCATTTGGAAACCAAGGTCCTAGAGTCTGGAGGAAGGGTGGAGAAGCTCATAGCCCAAGTTGCTTGAAGTCCAGTGTTAAGTTTCCACAGTCTGTGATGATTTGAGGTGCAATGTCATCTGCTGGTGCTGGTCCATTGTGTTTTTTGAAAACCAAAGTCACTGCACCCGTTTACCAAGAAATTTTGGAGCACTTCATGCTTCCTTCTGCTGACCAGCTTTTTAAAGATGCTGATTTCATTTTCCAGCAGGATTTGGCACCTGCCCACACTGCCAAAAGCACCAAAAGTTGGTTAAATGACCATGGTGTTGGTGTGCTTGACTGGCCAGCAAACTCACCAGACCTGAACCCCATAGAGAATCTATGGGGTATTGTCAAGAGGAAAATGAGAAACAAGAGACCAAAAAATGCAGATGAGCTGAAGGCCACTGTCAAAGAAACCTGGGCTTCTATACCACCTCAGCAGTGCCACAAACTGATCACCTCCATGCCACGCCGAATTGAGGCAGTAATTAAAGCAAAAGGAGCCCCTACCAAGTATTGAGTACATATACAGTAAATGAACATACTTTCCAGAAGGCCAACAATTCACTAAAAATGTTTTTTTTATTGGTCTTATGATGTATTCTAATTTTTTGAGATAGTGAATTGGTGGGTTTTTGTTAAATGTGAGCCAAAATCATCACAATTAAAAGAACCAAAGACTTAAACTACTTCAGTCTGTGTGCATTGAATTTATTTAATACACGAGTTTCACAATTTGAGTTGAATTACTGAAATAAATGAACTTTTCCACGACATTCTAATTTATTGAGATGCACCTGTATATACAAGGCGGTGTGTGAAAAAAGCTCGGAGGATCATCAGAGACTCCAGCCACCCGAGCCATGGGCTGCTCTCACTGCTACCATCAGGCAGGCGGTATCGCAGCATCAGGACCAGCACCAGCCGACTTCATGACAGCTTCTTCCCCCAAGCAATCAGACTTTTGAACTCTTGATCTCTCACGATCAATATTCATCAGCACTGCACTTTATTAATCTTATTATCTCACACCGGACTGTCATAAATTATTATATTCTCTCTTAACAACACACTGGCAACTGACTATCAACCGACAGCCTGAATGTCAATAAGTACAATATAACCTACTGTACATTTTATATATACTATATATACTATTTTTTCTATTGTGTAATGTGTATTCTATATTGTGTGTATTGTATAATGTACATTGTATGTTATTATTTGTATACTGTGTTTAAATTGTATTGTGTAAATTTGATGTTTATTGTAGATTGGTATATGTCTCATCACTGTCACGAATGCTATGTTCCTTGGAACTGCACCCAAGAATTTCACACACTATTGCACTTGTGTATATGGTTGTGTGACAATAAAAGTGATTTGATTTGATTATGTGCATGTGTTGCTTTAGAACACGATTTACTAGAGGAATTATGCCAATTAGGTGCTGATTGCAATTTTCACAGGGCTGTGGACGATTCAGCTGACTACCTCTATCTATCTATCATACTTTACTGGACTGCACAACATCACTCAACCACTGTAATCTAGACACTTGAATTGGCTCTTTAAATGTTGGAATTGCACTCGACTGCATTGCACGTCTAGAGATACGTGCCTGTTTATAATACTGTTCTTCATCATTTGAAGAAATACTGGCATACTTTCATACTACATACTCAAAAGCATGTATTTTACGATCACCAGCAAAGTGCAGTGGCAAGAAAAAGTATGTGAACCCTTTGGAATTAGCTGGTTTTCTGCATTATTTGGTCATTAAATGTGATCACATCTTCATCAAAGTCACAAGACAAACACAACACCAGTTATAATCTTTCATGTCTTTATTGAACACATCCCATTAAACATTCACAGTGCTATGGAAAAAGTAAGTAAACCCTTGGATTTAATAACTGGTCGATCCTCCTTTGGCAGCAAAAACCTCAACCAAGCGCTTCCGGTAGCTGCGGATTAGACCAGCTCAAAGTTCAGAAGGAATTTTGGATCATTCTTCCTTACAGAACTGTTTCCGCTGAGCCATATTTTTAGGATGTCTGGTGTAAACGGCTCTCTTGAGGTCAGTCCACAGCATCTCTATTGGGTTAAGGTCTGGGCTCTGACTGTGGCACTCGTAAAGGTGGATTTTCTTTTTTTGAGGCCATTCTGTAGTGGACTTACTTCGATGATTAGGGTAATTTTCTGCTGCATCACCCAACTTTTACTGAGCTTCAGCTGTCACACATCCACCCTGACATTTTCCTGTAGGATATCTTAAAAATCTTGGGAATTAATTTTTCCTAGATGATGGCAAGAGGTCCAGGCCCTGAAGCAGC